>NW_025335627.1:959899-983386 GCF_004798865.1 Varanus komodoensis | reverse complement strand
TAGAAATGTAATAATAATAATAATAATAATAATAATAATAATAATAGTGGAAACTATTGCTATTCATACATGTGGAACATATAAGCAATATCCCATATAACATGGTGAAAAGTAGCTGTGAACAGTTTAATCCTTTACATGTTTACTCAGAAGTAAAGATGTATAGGATTGAACGAAGATAGTGAGCTTGTAGGAAAAAGGTGTGGTGGTCCCACAAGACTCTTTGGAGATAAAACTTAAGGATTTTCTTGGAAGATTGCAAGTATGGCTAACCCAGGAGCAAGCAAGTATGCCCCCCACAATATCCTTCTGAAAAGATACCCTAGGAATACTATATTGGCCTCCTTCCCAAACTGAAAGATCTATTTATGAACAGGAACAGCCTGCTCATCTGTGGAGCCTATGGGTGACATTGGGCCAGTCACAACCATTCAGCCCAGCCTACCTTGCAGGGTTTTTGTGGGATAAGACTGAAAGCAGGAAGAGGAGTATTATGTAAGCCACTCTGAGTTCTTTCTAAGAAAAAAGGTGGGATATAGATGTAGTAAATAAACAAAATATCAACCCACCCTATTTACAAATAAGGGTCTCTTGGGACTTCGCCGTTCTCAGACAGATCACATTCTGAAATGATCTGTGAGAGGTTTGAAAGGGAGCAGGGAGAAGATACTTACCTGCAGCCAGGCTAGGCACTGGGGTGCCCTTTCCCCTCACCTGAGCCCGGTACTGATCCAGTCTCCCTCTGAGCTAACCCTCCCTGTCCATTATTTTGCAAATCAGGCAGGTCAAGTTAAAAGTAAAAATAATGGGCACTGTTATTTGCACACATTATTTCCCCCTTCCCCCCCCAAAAAAAAATTAAAAGGAGGGTTAATATGGATTGCCTTTCCAAAACACAACTGAGAAGAGAAGAAAAGAAAAGAAGTGGAAATAGTGGCAGCAAGCTGGAATGACCTGGCTTTGTGGCCAGGAGTGGGGGGTGCTTTTGCCAGCCACCTCCAAGCGCTGCTTGGGCAGTTTTGGGACAGCTGGCAATGGCAGCTGCCAAGAAGTCACGTCTGGCAAGGGGTTTTCGTTTGTCTTGCCAAGTGACTCACTCGTGGTTGGGTCTGACCCATGTCTGGGTTCTGAAGACAAAGCAGCCCATCATGGGTCAGAGAGATGCAGGAACAGCCATGGGTTCTCCTAATGGGTTATTTCAGAAAAGCAGCCCATTGCATTTGCCCATGATGGGTAAGCACAACATGACAACTAAGCAACAATAACAATCAACAGTTGGTTGGCATGTGCAAACCGGATAATACAGCACATCTGTTGTGCCACTGATGATAGTTCTCTAGTTATTTTAAGACCATTTCCCTTCTTCTTCTTTTCTTT
The DNA here is from genome assembly GCF_004798865.1 of Varanus komodoensis. Classification (NCBI taxonomy): domain Eukaryota; kingdom Metazoa; phylum Chordata; class Lepidosauria; order Squamata; family Varanidae; genus Varanus; species Varanus komodoensis. The sequence goes on along the minus strand of NW_025335627.1, from coordinate 982,009 downwards.
GGAAGACATGTAAAATGTGATTTTAAAAGTTCCATTTGCAGTTCTTGGGATCCCACCCAACTTATTTAATGACACCCATCATATGAATACATTCTGAGTGTCTGCAATTACTTTAGGTGAGGTTTACCAGGGTAAGGCCATATGTTTCTTTTGAAAGAAATATTTTGTAATTTCATTTAACACTGGTTTAGTGAGTATTTACACAAATTTTATGATTGCTTGTCGCTTTTTATGTTGAGTCTTTTGGAGGCAATATCATAAGCAGAAGTTCAACATCGGACATCATCCCTTGTCTAGCAGCTGGCAACTGCATCCTCAATGTGGCATCACAAGGTAGGATCGAAAACATGCTCAGTTTGTCCTCTGATAACATTAGATATGATTCAGACTTCTGTGTCCTGTTTTGAAATATACATTTGAACCTATTGTGGGCCCTAGAAAACCAGTTAGTGGCTACACCCTTGGGGAAGCTCTTAATATTATTGTAGGAGATTATTGCCACTTTTGAGAATAGTATGTACCTACGTATCTTCCTTATTTGTACCAGCAGAGGCAGTATGACTTGTGCCACACAATCCTATATAGCAGGGGCGGCTATATTGCTCAGTGGAAGAGCCACATATGGTAAATGTCAGATATCTTGAGAGCCATAAGACAAAAACATTCATTCATTCATTCATTCATATTATGACCAAACAGAGATCGCTACAATTATCAGACTAGTTTCTGCTAACAGAGATCTTGTGAGTCCCAGTCTTGGTGATGAATTGTTGAAAATCCAGCTGATATGTTGTCAAGGCTATGTGAATTAGCTCTATCAGGTGTCGATGCTTCGACATCACAATTGATTACCTCTTTATGACTGGAAAGCCAGTTCCCTGGACACCTTCCCTCTCCCCCAAAGTACAGGCCTGCAAACGTCCACCTTTATCAATCAAGAATTGTGACGCATTGTACACAGAGAAGAACATCGCAGAAACTTATCCTGGAATTGGAGGGAAGGAGAACGGGAGTGGGATCCGTGATCACTCTTATTTAATGAGAAACTGGTTTGTGCTGAGTGCTTCAGGGCCTGGCTGCCTCCTGCCCGCGTTTGCTGAGGCATTCCACACAATTCGCATCAGCAGAAAGATGCTGCTTGCTCCCTTTCTCCAGTTCACGGGGACCCCATGTTTCCCCTCATCCACCGCTCTCCTCTTTCCCCCACCTATGGACTTGTTGACTCATTTCAGCTAATACCTGTTCTCAGGGGGAACTGAGAAGAAGCTTCTCCCACCCAGGGTCAGTGTAAGGCAGATTTGGATGGGAAGAAATTGCACCCTCCCTCCAACTCGCCTGCTTGCTCTCCTCTCCCTCACCGCCACAGCTCAGTGATAAAGCCCGCTGCTCCTTCACGGGACCCCTCAAATTTGCACAGTACTTATTTATTTATTTAAGATATTTGTATGCTGTCCTTTGCAAGAGCCTCAGGATGGCTTACACAAATAAAATTCCGAGGTACATAAACAATAAATTGACAACCCACTCTGACTGCAAATTAAAATATGGTAATAAAATTCAATATTAAAACTTATTAGAATATTGATTAAATAAAAAGGTCTTAACCTGGCACCGAAAAACATATAATGACGGTGCCAGGTGGACCTCTTTGGGGAGCGCATTCCATAGATGGGGCGCCACCACAGAGAAGGCCCTCCTGCGGGTACTCTGTCTCCTGATGTCTTTCACAGAGTATTCCCAGAGGAGGGCTTCTGCTGCTGATCTCAGCCCAGAATTTTCCTCCAGCAGATCCCTTCACTGCCTCACACAGCAGCGTGGCTGTGTCAGTGGAGGAGGGGGGGGGGAGTGGGAAATCTGGAGCAGCGAGTGGCTGGTGAGGGTGGAACATGCGGGAGAAGCTAAGGCTCCAGCAGTTTGGTTCTCTCCTTCTTCTCTGGAGTTTCCCTCAAGCAACTGGGACTGTGCTGTAATTGTTTTCTGTAAAATTAATCTGTGCTGTAATTATTTTCGAGTCAGGCTCTTTTGGCCCCTCTGCTAAATAAACTCAAAGAGCTGCATGTGGCTTTTGAGCCTGGGTTTTGCCTGGGTTTTGCCACCCCCGCTATATAGGTTTACTTAATGGGGCTTCCTCCTAGGGAAGATATATGGTTGTAGCCTAGAGCACAATCCTATGCATGTTCAGACAGAGCAAAATTGTACAGCCACTCAGGGAATCATCCTGGCTAATGGGCAGAGTAGAAATTTATTAAATAAATAATACAGTTCTGCATACACCTTAATCAGCCATGCTGCCTGTGAAATTCTGGAAGCTGTAAGAACTTATTCTGTCAGAACATGCATAGGATTGCAACCTTGGTCCTATTTTCTCTCCAAATCACCTCTGAAGCAGAAGCAGGGTGTTTCATGAACCGTAAAAGCACATAGTCAGGGGGAAAGGCTCAGCCTCCCTTCTCCTGTAATTCTGACCTGGTTCAGATACCCAATAGCTGCAGTGCTTCCCATGTGCCTTCTAAAAAGATAGATGTATGATGGTCTTCGGAGTCACTGCTTCACTTGAGTAGGCTACACTGTGTTAAGACAGACATGTAATTCACACATCTTGTTTTGGAGAGAAGATGCACATGACCAGCATATGAAAGTATTTCTGTCATCAGCGTATCTTCTTTGCAAACCAAGCAGTTTTTAGTCCATCCCTTAATTTTTGCATGTTGAGATACAGTAAAAAGCAGGGGTGAGTCAATGTGACTTTCAAAAAAATCCTGAATTTTTGGAGTGGTGTAGAAATTAACTCTGCCATTCTTCTTAATGGTTGTAGAGGGTAAGTTTCTCTAGCTTAAAGAAGAAAGTAATGGCAAAATTCTGAGTTTCTCCACTCCGTATCTCCAGTCCACTTGCAGAACAAGTGCAGAAAGACCAACACCACTCAGCCCAAAGGAGCACACAGAGGTTTCTTTGAACTGCCTCACATTTATTTATGTAAATATCAACTTTCTTCATTAGGGAGATTGAGACAAATTCCTTTGAGGCACCTTTTTGCTGATGGACTTGGAAAAAATAGCCTTGAACCAGAGGAGGTCCTAGTGTCTGTCCAAATTCCACATTCCAGGAAGGTAAGCATTCTTTTTATTTGTGTTTCTAGGAAAAGTTAATGTGTAAACATCAGTGCTTTTTTTGTAAAAAAGAAGGCATGGGAACTACCCTCCTCCCCCCCCCCTCCGCTGGCAGTAAGCACTCACTCCCAAGCCAGCAGCTGCCCTCACTATCAGATAGCAGACTCAAAAGCACAAAAGCAGCCTGCAGGCACTATGTTAATGATGTTTGCTGTTGTTCTGCTACGCCCACAGGCGATTCAAAATCACTTTGTAAAATCCATTGGAAAAAAGGTGCCCGAACGAACGCTGTTCCGTTGCGTTCTATGACAAAAAAAGCCCTGGTAAACACTAATTAGATCATCATCCACCACTTCATACTAATAGTCCGTGGAAAGTATGCAATGTCTTGCACAAAGCACAGAAAGCCTGCAAGTCGTACTTGCAGAAGCAGAGTTCTATTTGTACCGCAGGTGCACAGACATTCTGCGAGCAAGCTGGCTCTGGCAACTGCCTTGGACTCGCTTCCCACCAGCTGCGCACGCAAATGCCTCACAAGGCAGACATAGGACAAAGAGAAAACAGAATGGAATCCAGGGAGCCAAGCTTAAGGATTCCAACAGATTCCGACCCCCAGACCAGATTCCTCACACCCTGCTAGCCATGAGCCCAATCCAGGATCTTACTGGATGCTGCAATGTGGGCCCTTGTTCTGTAGTTCCTTCTCCCTGCTGACAGCTTGCTGCGTTTTTACGCAGAACTTATATCCACAAATCCCCCTGCTTCTCCCTCTGTATGCCCATCTTACTTTTAGCAGCTAGAAGGCCAGCTGGAACCTATAGACAAGGGGAGGCTAGGAAAAATGGGTTTTCCTATGCGAAAGATGTATCATATACTCACTAATCTGTACTGACAGCTCTTAACTGGTTATTTAGATGATCTCATATCACTCCAGTTTGCATCTGTGTCTAACCAGCACTTCTGGCAAGTTGTTTGTAGAGTAGGGAAAATGCACCTTTTAATTGTGAAAACAGAACCAGGTGTGTTTTCCTTTGTCCTACTTTGTACTACTCTGCTTTTCCACACTTCCATGACAAAGCAGGAGAGGAAATGATCTTCATATAGGCAACCAATTAACAGCCTCATGTAGAAAAATTCTTTGTCTATTGTAGCACTATCAGTGCTATCAGAACCATTTTGGCTAATAGGATAGAAATCTAATAAATAAATTCCATTATATCTTGTGTCTAGTGTAGACATGTCTGTTCTTGAAGTGTTGGGAGTTACAAGCGAGGAACATTCTGCAAATTGCATGAGGGAAAAATTGAAGCTTCACTCAGTGCAATCAAGTACACATGTAAAAGTAGCAGCAGAACTTGCTCATTTACGATATGGGAGATAGCTTTGACAAAATCCCTTGGAGAAGGCAGGCCACTAACATATGAGTAATTGTACTATATGTATGGTGCATTGGAATGTAGCAGTTGAAAACAGCAGTATTTTGTAGTAGTTCGTACAATCTTGTGATACGATTTATAAAGTTGGCTATGTTGTTGCTATGAAAAATAAAAAAATATATGTATTTTTTAGAAAGGGTGTGTTTCTCAAAATGAACATTCATACCTGAAAGTTGTGGAATATTCTGGACTTAAAGATGGTATTACAGAACATCACTGTGCAGCTCATTCTTTCATTTTATTGTCCCCACCCCTTCAGGGTGAGTTTGTATCTGGGTTCCGACAGGCCACACGGAGGGAAAACGCCTTACCTATTGCGAATGCAGGAATGAGGGTCCTTTTTGAAGATGGCTGTGACATCATCAGGGACTTGAGCATCTTTTATGGTGGGATTGGTCCCACTACAGTTGCTGCAACGCAAACATGCCAGAAGCTCATTGGGAGGTATTGTATGTTTTCCTATAGGTTTGGCACTCTTTAGATGAAATCATCCCTGTTCTAGCTTCCTACTCTCCTGGTTTGGCTTTGTACTGAAAATAGCAATTCTGGGTTCCTAAGTAAGAGTTCCCTGGATAAGCTGTTCTCCTACCATGCATGTAATCAATTTCCACTGTTTAGGGACCTCATTAGATTTTATAAGCACAAGTCTGCTTGGTATGTCTACACTCCATTGAATGTTTAAAGAAGAAACATGGATGGTGAACCATCCTTTCATATAGCCTGAAGTTCCTGATCCTGCCTAATCTTAGAAGGTAAGTAGGGTTAGGCCAGGTTGAAATCTGGATGGGTAACTTAAAATATTGTGAACCACACGGAGAGCTTCAGTTGCAGGCAGTATAGAAATGCAATGGTATAATACCAATAAAAAATAAATCTCCTCTCTACAGAAGATTGTTTCAGACTAGATGGTTATGTTACTGGTCAGTCATTATCAGACTTTGTTGTTGTTGTTGTTAGTCGCAAAGTTGTGTCCAACCCATCGCAACCCCATGGATGACATACCTCCAGGCCTTCCTGTCCTCCACCATCCCCCGGACTCCACTCAAGCTCACACCAACTGCCTCAGTGACTCCATCTAGCCACCTCATCCTCTGCCATCCCGTCCTTCTTTTGCCATCTATTGTTCTCAGCATTAGACTCTTCTCCAGGGAGTCCCTCCTTCTCATTAGGTGGCCAGAGTATATTTGAGTTTCATCTTCAGGATCTGGCCTTCTAAAGAGCAGTCAGGGTTGATCTCCTCTAGGACTGATCAGTTTGATCGCCTTGTGGTCCAGGGGACTCACAGGAGTCTCCTCCAGCACCACAATTCAAACATCTCAATCCTTCAGTGCTCAGCCTTCCTTATGGTCCAGCTTTCACAGCCATACAATGCAACCGGGACAACCATGGCCTTGACTATACGCACTTATTTTGCCAGGGTGATGTCTCCGCTTTTAAGTATGCTGTCAAGATTTGCCATAGCTTTCCTCCCCAGGAGCAAGCGTCTTTTCATTTCTTGGTTGCAGTCCCCATCTGCGGTGATCTTTTATTTTCCCAGGAAAATAAAATCTGTCACTACCTCCATTTCTTCTCCATCTATTTGCCAGGAAGTGAGAGGACTGGATGCCATGATCTTAGTTTTCTTAATGTTGAGTTTCAAGTCAACTTTTGCGCTCTCCTCCTTCACCCACATCAAGAGGCTCTTTAGTTACTCTTCACTTTCTGCCATGAGAGTGGTATCATCTGCATATCTGAGGTTGTTGATATTACTCCTGACAATCTTAATTCCAACTGGTGATTCATCTAGCCCCGCCTTTCTCATGATGTGCTCTGCATATAAGTTAAATAAACTCCTTTCTCAATTTTGAACCAATCAGTGGTTCCGTGTCCAGTTCTCACTGTTGCTTTTTGACCCACATATAGGTTTCTCAAGAGACAAGTAAGATGGTCTGGTACTCCCATCTCTTTAAGCACTTGCCACAATTTGTTGTGAGCTACACAATCAAAGGCTTTAGCATAGTCAATGAAGCAGAAGCAGATGTTTTTCTGGAACACCCTAGCTTTCTCCATGATCCAGCGTATGTTGGCAATTTGATCTCTAGTTCCTCTTCCTCTTCGAAATCCTGCCTGTACTTCTGGTAGTTCTTGGTCCACATACTGCTGGAGCCTAGCTTGTAGAATTTTGAGCATAACTTTGCTAGCATGTGAAATGAGTGCAATGGTGCAGTGGTTCGAACATTCCTTGCCATTGCCCTTCTTTGGGATTGGAATGTAAGCTGACCTTTTCCAATCCTGCGGCCACTGTTGAGTTTTCCGAATTTGCTGCCATATTGAGTGTAGCACTTTTACTGCATCATCTTTTAAGATTTTGAATAGCTCAGCTGGAATACTGTCACTTCCACTAGCTTTGTTGTTGCTCAGACTTCCCAAGGCCCATTTGACTTCACATTCCAGGATGTCTTGCTTGAGGTTAGTGACTACCCCATTGTGCTTATCAGGGACATTAAGCTCTTTCTTGTATAGTTTCTCTGTGTAATCTTGCCACCTCTTCTTAATCTCTTCTGCCTCTGTTAGGTCCCTGCCATTTTGGTCCTTTATCATGCCCATCTTTGCATGAAATGTTCTCTTCGTATCGCCAATTTCTTTGAAGAGATCTCTGGTCCTCCCTATTCTATTGTTTTCTTCTATTTATTTGCACTGTTCATTTAACAAGGCATTCTTACCTCTTCTAGCTATTCTCTGGAATTCTGCTTTCAATTGAGTGTATCTTTCCTTTTCTTCCTTGCCTTTCAATTCCCTTCTTTCCTCAGCTTTTTGTAAAGCTTCCTAAGACAGCCATTTTGCTTTCTTGCATTTCTTTTTCTTTGGGATGGTCTTAGTTGCTACCTCTTGTACAATGTTGCAAATCTCCGTCCAAACTTCTTCAGGCACTCTGCCTATCAGATCTAATTCCTTAAATCTATTTCTCACCTCTACTGTATACTCATCAGGAATATGATTTAGGTCATACTTGAGTGGCCTAGTGCGTTTTCCTACTTTCTTCAATTTAAGCCTAAATTTTGCAATGAGAAGCTCATGATCTGAGCCACAGTCAGCTCCTAGTCTAGTTTTTACTGACTGTATAGAGCTTCTCGATCTTTGGCTGCAGAGCACATAGTCAGTCTGATTTCTGTGTTGACCATCTGGTGATGTCCATGTGTAGCGTCGTTTCTTGGGTTATTGGAAAAGAGTGTGTGCTATGACCATCGTATTCTCTTGACAAAATTCTACCAGCCTGTGCCCTGCTTCATTTTGTACTCCAAGGCCAAACTTGCCTGTTATTCCAGTTATCTTTTGGCTTCCTACTTTAGCATTCCAATCCCCCATGATGATAAGGACATCATTTTTTGGTGTTAATTCTAGAAAGTGTTGTAGGCCTTCATAGAACCGGTCAACTTCAGCCTCTTCAGTACCAGTGGTTGGGGCATAGACTTACTGTGATGTTGAATGGTTTGCCTTGGATTCGAACTGAGATCATTCTGTCATTTTGGAGATCGTATCCCAGTACAGCTTTTCCTACTCTTTTATTGACTATGAAGGCTACTCTATTTCTTCTGAGAGATTCTTGCCCGCAGTAGTATACCTGATGGTCATCTGAATTAAATTCACCCATTCCTGTCCATTTTAGTTCCCTGATTCCTAAGATGTTGATGTTCAGTCTTGTCATCTCTTGTTTGACCACATCCAGCTTGCCTTGATTCATGGATCTTACATTCCAGGTTCCTATGGAGTATAGATCTTTGCAGCATCGGACTTTCCTTTCACCACTAAATACATCTGCAACTGAGTGTCCTTTCGGCTTTGTCCCAGTCGCTTCATTCTTTCTGGCGCTACTAGTACTAGCCCTCTATTCTTTCCCAACTAGCATATTGGACACCTTCCAACCTGAGGAGCTCATCTTTCAGTGTCATATCTTTTTGCCTTTTGGTACTGTCCATGGGGTTTTCATGGCAAGGGTACTGGAGTGGGTTGCCATTTCCTTCTCCAGTGGATCACGTTTTGTCAGAGCTCTCTGCTATGACCTGTCTGTCTTGGGTGGCCCTGCACAGCATAGCTCATAGCTTCATTGAGCTATGCAAGCCCCTTCGCCATGATAAGGCAGTGATCCATGAAGGGGTATCAGACTTTATATGCTCCTTATATAGATTATGTCAGGGATCTTGTGTCAAACAGCTGGCTCTCAGGAATAATAGAGTTTCTCCGCTGGGATGGAAAAAGCAGGAGAAGAACTAAGTATAAAAGAAAAAGTATTATATAAACAGTATTATGTGTGTTTCCACTTGATGGTCTTCCAAATATCATTATTTCCATAACTTGTAGTGACAGCTTCCTACAGTGCAGATGACTTCATCCATTTAAAATTCAAATGTTTTGCTGTATCAGCATCTCTTTTTCCTTTACCAAGGCAAACAGTTGGAATAACAACTCCCAGGATCAAAACTGTGTTTTTAAGCACTATGCCATCATGATAAATCAATAGTGAGGTTCTAACCAGTATGATGACTAGTACTCCTGTGATTGATACTCATACCTGCCTAATGAATTAATTTATTTATATTTTGCCAGACTGTGGGATGAGCAGATGTTGAATGAAGCTTGCAGAGCAGTAATCAAAGAAATCCTTCCAAGCTCAGTTCAGGGGGACAAAGTAGACTACAAAAGAACTCTCCTTGTTAGTTTCATCTTCAAATTCTACCTGGAAGTGCTGCATTCATTGAAAACCATGGTAATATTTTGCCTTGTTCATTTGCAGGGTTTCTGTGTTTTGCAGTTGTATGTAAGCAGGCTGATTCACACACTGTTTGAAGCTGAACTGCTTGGATTTGAGACAAGTTATTTATTGGGGGTTTGTTTCGCTATTTATTTATCTCAAGTTCGCTATGGTCAAATGACACTCAGAGTTACACACTGTCATATATTTGATTAATTCTGAGCAGGCAAATGTCCACAAAATGAATGACCACGTGCCCCAAACTTAGAGAGAAGTTGTGAAAATGACCCTCAGTAATTAGATAGGTAGATAGAATCTGATAGAATCAAAGGATGAATAAAAGGAGGAGTGAGTGTTATTCTATTACTTTAGCTCTTTAAATTTATCAGTTTTTAAAAGGGTAAAATTTGATATACAGTAAAAACTTCCTGTTACTCTATCCAGCCTCATCTGCAAAGCATAGGACCTAGCAACGTGTCCAGATCTGCAGGTGTGTTCCAATAAAATGGCCCTACTCTCCTCCTCCAGGGCCCCTTTTTGAACTGTCTTTCTCTGACCCGGAGTTGTTGGGTCCTTAGGATCTCCTAGCAATGAACATTGTGTTCTGAACCAGAAGTATCTTGTTATGTCTGCAGTATCCAAGGTATTCTTCCCATCCTCTTCAGGGACCAAGATTATCTCAGTCCTTTCAGTCAAAATCACTGCAGAAAAAGTAAGTTAAAAGTTTAATATTCCCAAGGTATTTTCATGGAGGTGCAAAATTGATTAATTTCCCTGCTCCACTGAATCAGTCTTCACTGAATTTCATTTGGATATCCACATCAAACATCTTTTTATACCGACTCTGTAAAGACTGGTCCTTCTGTTTGCTGAGACGTATCTGCTTAGAATTAATCCAGTACATATGACAGAATAGACTAAGAAGATGATGATGGTACAACAGCTAGAAGAAACCTCAGTAACCACCTGAAAGCTTCACATCAGGAAAGGCTCCCTTAAAAAAGCAAGTTTTTATTCTGCAGTAGTTTGGCCAGATGATCCCCATTAGGAAGGGCATTCTGTAATGGGTGAGATCCAGCACGGGGAGGCCAGTCAGTTCTGTGACTTTTGATGAATCCCCCTCCATAAAGCAAGCAGTCCAGCTCACCCATGGAGTGCAGGCTGCTGGCTCGCTGGGACTATGGTAGTCTTGTGTGGGTTACTTTGCAGGACAAGTGAATCCATTTGGGACATAATCTTAAAGAGGCAGGATGTTAAGGAATCTGACTGGATGGGGTGCAGTGTTTGGAATAGGTGGATTAATCTTTTATTAAGCTGTTTGACTTGATGTTAAATGTTTTCGTAAATAAAGGATATTACATAGCAGAAAGCATTTATTGTACCACTGTTGAGTGGTCAAACACTATGCAAGCTTATAGTGATTTTTATTTTATATATATGGTATTGTTTATTGAAAATGTACGAGGGCTGTCTCCTCTGTGGCAGGAGCTGATGCTGTGAAAGCAGCAGTGGAAACCAACACATTCTTTGCCATGTGCACACAGCTCTCCTTATTTTGGTATTGCATCCTTTCATTGCTAGAATTCTATCAAAGGGAAGGGCCCTTCTCAACAGAGACTTCAGGTTTTTATCTGAGCTTTCACGAAATGAGCAAAATGTTGTTTAAGGCTGATCTATGTTACAATCTTAGTAACCCTTCCTCTGAGGAAAACTATGTGAGGAATTTCACATATATTGGACTTGATTTTAAAATGCTGTCATTTCTGAAATACCAGTACAGAAAACTTGAGAAGTTTATTAGAGCCAAAATAATGCTTCTCCTTAGTTCTGCAATGTCTGGGAATAACTACAACTAACAAACAGAAAGGAAAGTAAAAGTAAACTAGACTAACTACTTTGCACCAAAGAGTCCCTGTCAAAATTACTGAATTAAACCATTAGGGAATATTCCAAGGTGCTTGGAGCTATTTCTCGTAATATAAGACTAAACATTATTAGGTTATTATTTTAAAAGGGCAGAGGTGCATTCTGAGAGCCACGGAAGCTACTGAGCAGTAGGTAATGCTACACCTGGATTGGCATGGTTGATCTTGCAACAGATTTGGCTGTCTCTGGCGTGATGTGGGTGGTTTACCCTGGAAGATTCACCGCACCAACAGGCACTGGCAGCACCTGATTTACATGAGAGTGACATTGAATTACGGGATGGGAGTGTTGTGTCCAAGTGGGAGCCACGGCAGCATCGTAGCTTAGAACGTCAGATTTTATTTATTTATTTATTTATTTTCGATTTATATCCTGCCTTTTTCCTCAAAGGGCTCAAGGCAGCTTACATCATTCTCCTCCTCCATCTTAGATTCAGATTGGGACTGGGGAGGTCTGAGTTGTAGCCCCCAAGCCCCACTGCAAAGCTCACTGGGTGACTTTGGGCCAGTTACTGGCTTTCAACTTAACCTACTTCATAGGGTTACTGTTATGAGGCTATAATTGAGAGGAGAAGGAGCAGGTACTTGTGCCTTGGGCTGCTTGGAGGAAGGGAGGGATATACAAGTAAAATAGGAGCGTGATGCTTTTGTAACAATGACTGTTTGCACATGTCACCTCAAGTTTGCCTCTGCAGGCCGGTTACTGGAGAACTCAGGCAAAGGGCTGCTGTAATGCTGCTCATGGTCTGCTTGTGGGTTTCCCATAAAGCATCTGATCGGTCACCATAGGAACAGTGTGCTGAACTAGGGAGGCCTTTGGGTCTGGTTTATAACAGCTCTTCTTATGCTCTTATTCCCTTTAAACATTCAAGAACTGTTATAACAGGTCAACAAATTAGTTTAGCGTATGTGTGTGTGTTTAATTTAAATGTTTCTTTTTAAAAAGTAACTGAAATGGTTTTCTTTTAGTATCCCAGTCAGCAAACCGATATCCCAGAAAATTATGCAAGTGCCCTTGAAGAGTTTCGCACCAAAATGCCCCAGAGCATGCAAAAGTTCCAGGTTAGTAGCACTGCTTGAGTAGTCCCATTTTCATTATCTTAAAATTATGGCATTCGGTTCCATTGAGATCAGAAGTAGCCTTCTCGAAAAGTTAACTTTGGTTTGGCCTATCCAGATTTCTCAACTTTATCTGCTCAGCCTGGAGAGATTAGTAAGTGATTTCCTTTTTCATGAGCCATGAAATGAGAAATTCCACCACTGCTAGTATGGAGGAACGGGGTTCTAGAGAGCCATTATGGATGTCAGGCTTCAAAAAGAGGCTGTGGTTGATCCAGCAAACCGCAATGCTGGGAGATATTTTCAGATTTTCTAAGGAATAAAATTGAAATCTGGAAAAACCTGGGCAGTTTTTGCAGAAATGTTTCTGTCATGCCTCATTCACTTACATTTGGAACTGCTTGCCCCATGAGGGTAAGTCAATTTCATCTCTGTTGTCCATCTACTAGCAGGGAAAAACATTTTTATTCGTGGAGGGTTTTGTTATATAAGCTGTATTTTTGCCTGAGGAGTTTTTGTAGCCCTTATCCCATATCATGGGGTGACTGGCATCCCCCTAGCAAACTTTTTGTATTGTAATTTGCACATGACTAGTCTCACTGGTTTGTCCTTCTAGGACATTGCCACAAAGTGCCTAGTCTAAAACATCCCCAATTTTCAGCCTCCTGCCTGTTTTGGGCTTTTTTAGGAAACCTAAACCTGCCCAGGACACAAACCTTCCCCAGAAACTCCAGACAAATAGTTGTACAGAATGCTTTGTACTCATAACAATAGACCCCAAACAAAGCTGAAAAAGGTTCAGTACAGGCCATCTTGGTCTCTTACCTAAACCTACCAACATTCAGAATTAAAATCCACTGGGAGAAAGCTTTGCTTTGCCCTTTTTAAAGCTGATAAACCAAAGTATTGTTATGCAGATGAATCATCAATGGGTCAAGCATTGTTAGGGCAGATTTTCTTGTTTTGCATAGCCTGAGGAAGGATTAAATCTGAAATTACCTCTTCTGGCTAATATCTTACTTGCATATTCAAATTTTTATCTCCACCTGCATTAGTATAGATCAAAGATACTCAAAGCATCCAATTGACTTACATAAAAACCTGGTCAAAGGCAACCAATTAGTATTTCTGTTCAGTAGTTGAGGAACACTGAGGCTAAGTTAGAAGGAATCAGTACAGGACTAGGAATTGTAATTAAAAATAAAGCCTTTGAATTTTACTTGCTATTGTTAAGCAGCTGAGAGTCAGAAACTTCCTAATCTACTTGAAACCACTCACAAATGTCCCCTTCAGTCCCAGTCTAGCCATTTATTTGGTTAGTACACTGATATACCCACCTTCTTGTGAAGTAACTGAAGGTGGCTTTACATGGGATTCTTGAGTAACCTCCCACGCAATGATCAGGCTAGATCCAGTAAAGGATTTAGTACATTCTTTTTTATTATTATTATTAGAACATTTCACATTCTGTGGTATTGCCTCTAATAATACCCACACACACACAAAGAAGCAGCAATAAGCCTTGCTCTCTCTTTCTAACATTTCTAGGTGCACAATTGTGACTGAAATTATTTGTAGAAAGATAGACAAAACTTACAAATGGAAAAAAGGCTAAAATAAATGGCTGTCTTCATTATTTATGTTTATCTCTTTGTTTTAATGTGGTCATTGTTTAACTGAAAAGTGTGTGGAGCCAGCTCAACTTGCCCAAGATCCGGTAGGACATGCAGTCATGCACCAGGCTGGTATTAAACATGCCACAGGGGAAGCTATTTATTGTGATGACATTCGTGCTATGGATGAAGAACTCTTCTTGGCCCTCGTAACCAGTTCTAGAGCCCATGCAAAGATTGTGTACGTACCACTGCGAAGCAATCTCGTTTTCTCGATAGCTTTGAAGGTTCTCCTCTGGGTATCAGGGTGGTGACTGGTGAAATAGAACAGACCTGGAGGTGATTGCTGCTTACTGGCAAATTCTCAGAATCAACCTTGACCTCAGTTCAGAGCTTCCTCAAGAGGAAGCTCAAAGGCAAAGAGTTCCAGAGGAAGTGGCTTTAACTTCTGATGTTATGGAAGAATAGGACTGGTTTTGTTACCTCTTTCCTCCTTGGATCATACCAGGCTTAAAGGAATGATAGACTGGTGTCAGAGGAGTTTCCTTTACATACTTACAGACTTCAGAACTCTCATGGTTGGCAGCCTTTGCATTCAGACTTGAGACAAATAACAAAAGCATCTGGGACACCATCTGAGTAGCTCCCCTTAGGAATGCTCCTCTGTCATTTCCTTTTCCCATTGAAAGCTTCTTCTTATGAACCATGTTGTACTTGGTCCTCAGCCACCCTTTGAATCAAAGGTATGAGGATTCCTGACATCTGGAAGACAACTCTTGTCAGTCTTGACAGTTTGCCATACTGGCTTAGGCTAATAGGCACTGGAGTCCAGCAACATCTGAAGGGAGAACGTGTTCCTACTTTAGCAACTTGCTAAGGGTTGGATGCAATGCTCAGCATGATGAATGTGCTCCAGGTTCCCTATGCCTGTGCACCTGCTGATGCCAACAGGAATGTGGGGTGGGAAAGAGGGCAGCAGCTGCCCGAAGTGGAGACATCCTGGCCCCCTCAGTGTTCCAGCGTGGTGTTCCCCTGGTTGCCGGATGGAGGACTAAGAGGGGAAGGGGGAAAGGTGGGGCCTGAAGGCCCCCCACCCTGCCCAGTCATTAGAGATGCAGTGGTGGCCACCCTGCAACTTTAAGCCCTGGGCTTTAAATTAACATCTGGACACTTCAGCCCCTGTAACAGTCACTCCCTTTCTAGTCAACCCTGAGGATGAGTTATGAAATCTCTAGCAAGTTATTATCAGCACCGTCACCAAAGTAATAATTCCATGAGGGAACCACTGATAACAATACTAGCATAAAGCAAATATGGATTTGTACTGTAGAGATATCCTTGGACACAAAGGCAATGCTAGATACAGAAAAATCCAGGCCCACGGGACAAACAAACAAAAAGCAAAAACTGGTATATGCTAATTTGCAGACACTCTAAAAAGGATTCTGTCTCCTAAATGCACCCTTATTTGTAAAAACAGTGTATGGGTGGAGAGAAGAGGGCATTTGATTTCAGGAAAAAAGTCTTAGGCAGAAAGAGTCGAAAGTGAGTGAGGCAGCTGAAGGTGAAGAAATGTGGGCAACCCCCCCACTAATCCAGGGGGGTGAGATGCAACAAAGGTCACTGCTGATTTCGGATGATATCTGTTGCACCAATTGTCAGGATTGATGGAAGCCCCCTGGATGTTGCCCTTTCCTTTCAGGAGGTGTCCATTGTCAGCAAGGCGGTGGGACAGGTGGCCTCCCAGAGATTCAGGGCTCCAAGGGAGGAAAGATTTGAGACGCTAATCTTTTGAGTTGTTTTGTAATACCACATGTTAGATTCACACGGCAACGTGCTTTGCTTCTGCCCAGGCTAATGGGCCTGGGCTAATTCCGATAGGCTTGGTAGTTCATGAATCTCATCAGAGATACAAGCCATGAGGTTTACTCAGAAAGAAACACCAGAGTTCAGTGATGCATTATTGCAGGAAATGGTGCCATCCCATGTGCTGCCCGCAGTCCTCCACACTCAGAGGCTTCCTGACATCCAATGGAGGGTGGAAGGAAAACCACAGCAAGGGTTATGTTGGAACTCCTCCTACCCTCCAAAACATTTGGGCAGCCAGTTTTGACCACCTAAATGTTTTACATCAGCTTATGAGGAGAGGAATCAGAGGTTCTGGAAAGATTCCTCAGAGGGTAGTTGTGCCCTCCTCTTCCCATAGCTATCCCTGGTAATGCCTCCCACCCCAGGGCCAACTCCAACTTAGCTCTTGCAACCACTGAGCTGCAGCTGGCACAGAAAGAACCCTTTTGAGGTTGGACCCGGGCCTCCAAATTATCCTTTGGCCACCTCAACTGCATTTAGCTGCCACAGGATTGTTCCCTAAGTAGATTTAGTAAAGCAGTCTAAGTCACTCAATAGCTAATTTGCTAGGTTACTGAAATCTAAAGATGGTACGGAACGCTGTCACTTCCTTCACCAGTCCCAGCTCCACCTTCTCATTGCCCTCCCCAAGCTACCCCAGCATCCACCTCCGCTTCTCCCCAACCCTGGCCTTGGAACCTGTAAATAATCTTGCACTTGTGAAGGCATGCATAATAACTGGTTCACACTGTTCCCCCAGATCAATTGATGCTTCAGAAGCCCTCAAGATGTCAGGAGTAGTTGATATCATTTCTGTTCAGGATGTCCCAGCCACTAATGAGTTCTATAATTATGATGTCCCAGATATTGTATTTGCCAGAGAAAAGGTAAGCAACTTTTGATCATGGTTTTAGTTTTTATTATTTGGTTAACCTAAACGAGAACCAACTTTACTCTACCTAGTGTATATGTAGGCTGGAGATGGCAAAAGTGAAATGGGATAGGGGAGAGGGGGAGAGAGAAAAGAGAAAAAATTAAATTGCAGCTTTATAAATTAGTTCCTGAAATGATGCAGATCCAAACCAGTAGTTGTAGTAGTAATTACACCAGTCAGCCGTAGAAATACTACAGTTTGGTTGCACTCCAACATTCAGCCAGCCTTCTAGCCTAGTACATGGGTCACATGGTTATTTGTGCGTCTGCGTAGAGCTGATATTGAATTAAGTCTCAGATTTATGCAGTTGTGGAAGGTAGGCTACACCCCTTAAGAAATCATGGTAACTTGTGATGCCTAGTTTCGTTGGTTTTCTGGGAAACAAGAGGAAGACAAAAACTAAGTCACCAATTCCCTACATTTTTCAGGTGACCTGTGTGGGCCAAGTTGTCTGTGCAGTAGTTGCAGATTCAGATGTTCACGCAAAGCAAGCCACTGCTAAAGTGAAGATAGAATACGAACCCCAAGAGCCTGTGATCCTGACCATAGAGGTGAAGAACAGCTTCTGCCTTAGCACTGCTCTCGTCTGTGTTGTTTAGCCGTTTCCCTGTGCTTGATTTATTGCTCGTAAACTGTTTGTCTCAGTCAACATTAGCAAACCGAGTTAAATCATGACTGAGTCAAATCCAATTACTGTGATACTATGTGATTTAATCTCTTGAAAGCCACTGCATGGTCTTAAACTGGTTTATCATGTAAAATGAGACTGTGAAATGTAAATCGGGCATATCTGTGATAATTATAGTTTTTATAAGTTTTAGATCTGTTTAACAAGTTTTTTAACCTGTTTAAAGGTCATGGCTTCTCTCAAAGATCCTGGAGTTTATTTGTTTTAATATATATATATATATATATATATATATATATATATATATATATATATCAATCAGCAAAAGAAGTTGAATGAATTACTTGTGTGTTTTCTGCCACCACAGGAGGCAATACAGCACAATTCATTCTTTGAACCAAAGCGAAAACTAGAACAAGGAAATGTGGATGAAGCATTTAAAGCAGTTGACCACATACTTGAAGGTAAATTGCAGCCTGCTGGGTTAAAATCTTATTGTGAAAATCAAGCAGCGTACACCCAGGCGAGAACTTTTTTGTCTCTAAAAATTTTGATTCACTATATAATGTCAGAAACAGCTGTTCATTCCATTTGAATTAAAGTTTCTAATAGGGTTGATGTTTAACCCAAATGATCTCACAGATATACATTTGTGTCTACACATAATATCTTGAAATTATGTGTAGACACGCTTGTGCCCATATATGCCCTCCCACCCCTTGAGATCAGCAACAGATGCCCTTCTCTGGGAACCCTCCATGAAGGATATTAGGAGGGTGGTTACTTGGAGGAGGGCTTTCTCTGAGGTGGCGCCCCACCTATGGAATGCGCTCCCCAGAGAGGTCCGCCTGGCACCGTCATTATTTGTTTTTCAGCACCAGGCTAAGACCTTTTTTTTTTAACTTATTTTAAGTGTTAATTTGTTGTGTAGGATTTAAAAATTTTTAAGCCGAGATGCACCAGGTTTTAATATTTTTATTGTATAACTTTGTATAACTTTGTTTTTGTTGTAAGTCGCCCCGAGGCTTTGTTGCAATGGGGGCAGCATAAAAGTGTTTTAAATAAATAAATAAAATTCACATTATTAGTGCCCACTTTAATTTTTGCCACTGATGCTAGGGAATGTTAGGCTTCACAGTTTTTAAGGTTGAGAAAACATTTGGCTATACTTGTGAATAGTGCATGCAGACCCATCAGTGTAACACAGGGGAGTAGATGTAGAATTACAAAAACTGATTTCCAAGTCGCTTGAAAAAGGTGACTGTATGGCAGGAACCAAATTTCCTTTGCTATACCTTTTGTCTACCATCTCCCCAACATCTCCCCATTGAATTCTATTGGATACTGAGTATGAATTACCCTGCATCCCACTGCTTATGAACATTTCAGCCACCAAACCATAATTAAATCTCATTATCTGAGAGTGGATTACTACAATCGCCTCATTTTCATGTAACACTAAACTATAATTTAGCATTATGTGGAAGCCAGAGCAAAGTTTAAGTTCATGTATGGCTGCCTTTCTCCTCTTTCCATGCAGCTGAATTTAACCAAGATTCAGGTTCCGTTTTTACAATTCTTGGCTTGTTAATGCATGCCAATCAGGAATGCTGGTTTAAAATGAATTCAGGTTAGTTAAACAAACCAGCTAAACAATCCAAGGTTTCAAAGTGGTTTGTTTTGCAATTGACTAGAGTTTGTTTTAAATCATCATTCCTTGCTTGTTCATAACAAAAAGGCAGAATCAGGGGAAGTGAAACTGAATCATGGTTATCTCTTCTCCCAGCCATGTAGGCAGAAGAAAGGGATGGACACTACACAGGGCTTGTAAAGACTCAATCACACAGCATTAAATCACGGTTTATGTTTACATATGAATCAGGCCTAGATCATTCAGTCTGTTTCCTTTCCTGTCTTCTGTATATGTCTTGACTTACCCATGTGCTTTCATCAAGTCTGAGTTTTCTGAGTTGTTCATCTGCCTTCTTCCTACGATCAAGACAGGAGCACTCCTCCCTCTTTGAGAGACTGATTTGAGATGTTCTGCATTTTTCTAACAGGTGAATTCCATATCGGGGGGCAGTCACACTTTTACATGGAGACTCAGAGTGTCCTTGTCGTCCCCAAAGGAGAGGACAAAGAAATGGATGTGTACACATCAACCCAGCACCCAGCATATGTACAGGTTAGGAGAGCACTTTCAGCATATTTCATATAACTGACAACACTGTTCTTTTTTTAAGGGGACATTTTGATTAAATGAAAATAGTAATTTTTTTAATTTAAGCAGCATTTTAACCCTCGTTCAGCTTAGACATTTTCATTGCTGCTCATTGCAAAGAAATTGGATTGTTTCTGCTGTTAAGTTCTATAAATAATTTTAATAACACGTTTGAAAATTCTTCCTTTACCACCCCACCAAAAAAGCTCTGAATATCTCAGATCCAACATACCCTACAAAATTATTTCCCCCTTCTATAAGTTTCTGCAACAAACCTGCCACCTTATAAATGACAATAAATTATACCAGAAGGCTAACATGGGTTTGATTGTTTAAAAAAAAGACTCAGCTGTGGTTGATAAAACAGCAGCAACCCTAAGAAGTATTTAAGAAGATTCTTAAAGGGCTTGGTTTTTTTCTTTCTTTTAAAAAATCCTGTGTATTGTGTCACATGTGATTCAAATCTATCCTTTTTTAATTGGACTGGCATAATAATTGTGCAGGAAATGGTGGCCTCTTGTTTAGGCATCCCAGACAATAGAATCATGTGTCACGTGAAGCGGATTGGAGGGGCTTTTGGTGGAAAACTACAGAAGACAAGCCTGCTGGCCTGCATTGCTGCCGTGGCAGCTAACAAGTAAGTATGCATGTGTCACATCTCAGGAAATTCTCTCTTGGACCAGAGGAATATGGGAGGAAATAATTATTGAATTATTAATTAAGCGGCTGAAATAGCCATTTTTCTTTCAGATGTATTAGTTGACAAATATTTTTTTAAAAAAGGATATCCATATTTAGTACTTAAAAGGCAGTTAGGTGAAGAGGACTTATGGGCATTAAATGCCAGGAAAGAATAGCCTTCAAATGCTTGATACATTTAAAAGGATGACATAAAATTTGCCATGCCGTGTGAGGCCAGATGGAGTTCATCGCGGGAGAGAAGTGCATGGTGCAGCCTTCCCCAAGGTTTGGGACCACAACGGCCAACATTGCCATGGTCACTGTGGGCTGGAAGTGATGGGAATTGTAGCACAACAAATCTGGAGGCATCCATTTTGGGAAGGCTGGTGTAATTCCTCATGGATCTCTGTCGTGACAAGCCCACTGAAGCAGGCCCCCTCTGTCTACTGTTAGTCCTGACAAATAAGCTGCTGCCCAAGCAATATATCTCTTGGAAAAAAGTTGGCATTGTGGACTTGGAGCCCCTATTTCAGATTTCAGCAAGGAGACGAGCTATTTAGTTGCTTGAGGAGGACACTTTGCTAAGCTTTAAGGCTCACTGCTGCATGTTTTGAAGATCAAGTTGTGGGGGGGGCGGGGGGAAGCTGCCCTTTTAGGAGGATTGTCATGATTACTTTTCTTAACCACAAAGAAGTGTGATGGAATGTTTATGTGATTTCCCTGGCTGATGTGAAGGGATTAGCTACAAGCCATTGCAGAGGCTGCCCAGACCCATGTTCTTTCTTCCCATGTCCCTCCCTGTGCTTTCTCCTAGCTTTCTCTGGCTCGTTTTGCTGTTTTGCTTCAGTAGCTCCAATTTCCAGCCACCCCATCTCCTTGTTCCCTTCTGGTTCACTTCACTTCCATTCGCCTCATGCTTGTTCTGAACTTAAAGAACTCTCTTCTCTCATGACTTCCTCTGATTTCTTTCTCATTCAGCAGGAAGCCTGTTTGACGGGTCCTTGAGCATTGTGGTGGCATCCCCTGGAGTTTTGCCTCATGGCTTGAAAGGCCTCATGGGCTGACACCAGCCCCTTTGTAAGATGAGCGTAGGCACCTCTTGTCATTCTGAGAAGAACATTGACCTTGCCTTTTCTTCTGTGTTTTGCTTCAGGACCGGCCATGCAGTTCGCTGCATTCTAGACAGAGGCACTGATATGCTGACCACTGGGGGCCGGCATCCTTTCTTTGGCAAATACAAAGTAAGTGGTAGAATAAGCCCATCTTGGACATGATTTTTCTTATACCTGCTGACTTGGATGCAAAATACAGAAACATAGAAAACACAGAGACAGAGCGAGTCAGAAGGGGTCTCCCGGGCCATCTAGTCTGACCCCCGGCTCCAGCCGGCTCCGCTCATGAAATATACACTTTTATGCATGCTGAATGGTGCATGTGTTTGATAGAGTGCTTCAGAGGCTGAACTATGGATTAGAAAGGGGTGGGTTCAAATGTTACTGCCACCATGAACTCACTTAAGTGGCTTAAACACTTTTCAGATAGGCTTGGTGCTTTTTTGTCATGAATCTTCCTGCAACAGGGGAGGGGTCCTTGAAGGGGTTGTTCCTCCCACTTACTCAGAAGACCAGAATAGGCGGCATAAGCTACAAGTGCACTGTCTTCTGGAGGAGCAGCATGTTTCCAGTTTGTACCTGTCTTACTCCAAGGAATATGTTTCTAGACCAATCCTGAGATTCTTACCTTCCAAACAAATTTCTGAGGAGATTAAAAAACAACAACAGATGAGTACTCCAGTCAGATGTGGGAAGTCAGGCTCCTGATCTGAGGAATTCAGGCTTGGGTTATCTGGAAAGTCCCTATGCACAACTCTGATGCTGACTACATCCCTGTTGGTTCTTCTGGACCTCTCGGCGGCTTTCGATACCA
>NW_025335627.1:839649-959799 GCF_004798865.1 Varanus komodoensis | reverse complement strand
TAAATTAGTCTGACAGGATTTATTTTTGATAAATCCATGCTGGCTTCTATTAATCACTGCATTTTCTTCAAGAGGGTTGCAGATGAATTTTTTAATAATTTGCTTCAGAATTTTTCCAGGGATTGATGTCAGACTAACTTCTCTGTAATTCCCAGGTTCTTCTTTTTTCCCTTTTCTGAGGTTAGGGATAACATTAGCCCTTCTCCAGTCGTCTGGCACTTCTGTTTTCCAAGATTTATCGAAGATGATAGCCAGTGGTTCTGAGAGTTCCTCCACTAGCTCTTTTATGACTCTGGGATGGAGTTCATTGGGCCCTGGAGATTTGAAAGTGTTTATCCCACCTAGGTATTCCTTGGCCATTTGTCTGTCAATCTTGGGCTGCCGTCTCTCACTTCCAGCTTGAACTTCCTCTTGATTGCAGATTTCCTTGTGGGAGAAGACTGAGGCGAAGTAGGAATTGAGCACTTCTATCTTTCCTTTGTCATCTGTTACTACTCTTCCATCCACTTTAACTAGTTAGACACCCTTCTCTTTTGCATATCTTCTGTTCTGGATGTATCTGAAGAAGGCTTTCTTATTGTGCTTTAGCATCCCTTGCCATTCTCAGCTTATTTCCTGCTTTAGTCTTCCTGATGCTATTCCTGCAATTCCTTGCTATTTGTTTATATTCTTCCTTTGTGGCCTGGCCCTGTTTCCACTCCCTGTACATGTTCTTTTTTTCCTTTCAGGCTGTCACTTAACCCTTTGTGGAGCCACGTGGGCTTCCTCCGCTGTCTTCTACACTTTTTTCTTGCTGGAATTGTTTGTAGTTATGCTTCCAGGATCTTCCTTTTCAAGATTTCCCGTCCCTTGAACACCTTTCCCCCATTTATTTACATTTATTCACTGCAAATGTAAGTCCCATTCATTTCAGTGGATGTAGTCTACAATGTTAGTGAATGCTGATTACTATGCCAAGTAGTAACCCTAATTTGTCTGCTTGATCCCCCGTCCATTGCTGTCTATTCAGTCCATCTCCACTTTTTTTGCTTATCTTGACCTGGCAAGAGACCTAGCAGTACAGCACTTCCTTCTGGGCGATTAATCCCATTTCTCTTACCATGTGTTGCCAAGGCCATCTAAATAAATTGAGGCAGCAGTTTTAGGAATTCCATTGGAAACTGATTTTCTTGTTAGAAAGTGGACTGTTCTAATGCTCAAATATTTTCATTACACTAATGAAGGTTGCAGAGATAATGCTGCTGAAAATGGACAATGCTTACAAGGTGCCAAACATCCGATGTCATGCCCATGTGTGTAAGACAAATTTGCCATCCAACACCGCTTTCCGAGGCTTTGGTTTCCCACAAGGAGGATTGTTTACTGAAGTCTGGATGACACGGATTGCAGCCAGATGTGGTTTATTACCAACACAGGTATTGCGGGCATGCCTGAGAAGAAGAATTGAATTCAAATGATTCTGAGAGTGTTAAGGAGAAATGAAAGTGTGTACACTGTTGCCTAGCCATTTTTGAGAAATAGTTTGAAGACTGGATGTAAATTCCAAGTGCCAGGGCTGGGGAATTTGCAGCCTGCCTCTCTGCTCGGAGGCACCAGCTGAGCCCACTTTGCCCTTCTCTCCCCTTGCCCAGAGCCAGCACACAGCTCAGCCAGGGTCTTCTGGCTGAGTGCAGGTTAGCAGATGTGAGTGTGTGTGTCCATGTCTGACTATCTGTGTTCATGTGTGAGTGTGTGTTGGGGTATGAGCACAAGCATGCTGGAGGTGGCGCTGACATCTCTGGAGGTGGCGCTGACATCAAGCCCCCACCACCTTGGGCTTAAGCCAGTCCAGCCCCAACCTATGGCTTTTGGCCTACTGTAAGGAAGAAGACACTGGGTCTTCTGAGGAGAAAGGAACTATTTTTATGGGTCCAGTCTGGAACTTGACACAGGGCTTTTGGGATGTGGCACCTGCCAGAAGCCTAGAGTGAGAAATCATGAATGGGAGTGCAAGACAGGCCTGAGAGAGATGGAACGAGTCTTTCACTCTGGCTGCCAGTAGGCCAAGGCCGGGCAGCACTCACTCGCAACAATGGTTTCTCTGTCAGTGACTTTTATGGTCCGCTTTGCATCATGGGACTGAAGTAGACTATCAGTTATTGCTGATAGTCCACTGAGAGCAGGCAAAATGAAAGCTTATAAGAACCCTACAGAGTGAGGAGACTAGGTCCCTAAGAGAACCAAGTGGCTCTGACAGGGTCTTAAAATAAGACCTAAGTGGAAGCCTGTATTGAAGAGGCGCTATCAGATATGTAGATATAGTTATGGCATTATATTTAATGCTAATATTGTCAGTCTAGAGCTGCTTTGGGGGCTCTGGTACATTATTACATTGTGCTTGTATAAGTGCTAATGCAGTACATGCTTTGTAATATACTCTGAGCATATTATGGAAAAGCAGGGTACATATGTGATTTAACAGCAGGACAGGTAATTGACCTAGCAGTAGAGCAGAAGACATCATATATGTGCATGATGCGTCTTCTTTTGAAAAATGGATTACATGTAATCTGCTCTGAGGAACAAAGTGTGTGCGTGTGTGTATTTGTAGAAAGAGAGAGAGAGTTTTAAATAGAATAAATAAATAGACCCTTCATCCATTTCCACACCTAAACCTAGAAATACCTCCTAAAACATTTGTCTTTATATAAATATATCCAGGCTTTCAGGGCCATTGCAAATGTGATGCTGCATGAGAGTTTATTGTAATGCTCATGTTTCAGATTAGGGAACTGAACATGTACAAAGAAAATGAGCGGACACCTTATAAACAGGAGCTGAAGCCAGAGAATCTCCTCCGATGCTGGAATAAATGCATGGAGAAGTCTGCGTATCACACCAGGAGAGCAGCTGTGGAAGAGTTCAACAAGCAAAATTACTGGAAGAAGAAAGGTCTTGCCATTATTCCCATGAAGTTCCCGGTTGGTTTTGTCACACGCTTCCTCAGTCAGGTCAGTTTGAAAATGTACAAAGTAATATTCGTACCAGCCACACTGATGGACATCACCGCATCCCCATGCTGGGTGTGCTTCTGTATATTACTCCATAGTCTGACAAGGCAGTTTCAAAGGCAGGGGATCCCTGTGAGAACAAAGAAGGTGGCAACCTCACCTAACCTTACGGCTTGGGCCACTGCACTTGCTAGGGGTCTGCATGGCACAGAGGTGGGAGCAAGGAATGTTTTTTGTGACTCTGTGTAGTTTAATGACTGCCCCATCATTAGGCTCCACAGCCAGGCACGCTTGTCTGCTCAGACCCAGAGCTCATCACAAATACCAGTGGCGTAATCGTAGACAGGAATCAGCTAATCAAAAGCAAACAGTATATTCAGATAAAATTCATGCAGGTGAAATCCATCATAATAATTAAATGATGACCATGGCAGGGAGCAGTGAACCTTTGTGCGAGCTTGGACTGGATGTTATAGTCTGCTAAGGTGAACAAAGATACCACATATGTAATACATTTCTTTTTACTCCATGGCTGAAATTCAGCAATTGAAGTATATAACTTGTCCAAAAGGAACAAAAGGAAGGCAGGGTCACACTAATGATAAGGCCCCATGGCAAGGGACCCTAATGAGAAAAGGACTCCAAGAGGCAGTTACATGAGCTTCATGTTCCTGGAGAGGAAGGAGCAAAGCAAATGCTGAAAGAAGAGGTATTTACAAGCACAATGCATCATGGGGGGCCCTGAGGAAGCATCTTCCAGAATGCACTGGGCTTAAGAATACATTTTTCGGCAACCTTTCTCCTTCCTTTTTTCCTAATGATGCTATCCCATTTTTGTTGTTGGGTACAGAGCAGGCTGAGTGGCACATGTATCTCTGCCCTCCGCTGCAACCGCTTTTCATGCTGCCCCTGGAGAACACACCATCCAAGGCAGCCTCCTCATTGGCAGACCTGTAGGAGCAACCATGGGAATATAGTCTGTGATGCAGTAGAGTGTAGAAGCACAGCTAACTCTGCCCCATAAAGGGGTGTGTGTGTGTGTGAGAGAGAGAGATTTAAATAAACCAAATCTCTGCAAAGCTAGGTAACCTGCTCTAAAACACAGCAATGCTCATTTTAACATGAAATGAGTGAAAAAGTTTGAGCTCTTCTTTCTTTGGTTTTGGTTTTTGCAGGCTGCTGCGCTGGTTCATCTGTATACTGATGGGTCTGTGCTCCTTACTTATGGTGGTGTAGAAATGGGACAAGGACTTCACACCAAAATGATCCAGGTACTGAGAATCACATGTCGATTTTGTGTATCTGTGTTTATGGCAAATAATTTACATAAGATTTATTTCGGTAGATGCTTGGTCCAGAATCTTTTCTGTCCACTTCACATAAGGAAAAGAGTGCAGAGCCTGCGTGGTTTGGTGGCCAGAGTGTAGGCCTGGATTCCCAGGAGGTCCAGGGTCTAGTCCCCACTTGGCCATGAAGTTCACTGGGTCATCCAGGGCCAAACTCTCATTCTTAGCTTAAGTACCTGGTTGCTGCTGAGTATGGCTGTGCTGCAATTCCACAACATCCTACGATTATAATGCTGTGTTTATAAATGTCCTGCAGCTGAAGAACTAGTCCAGACAGTTCAAAATGCATTTCTTTATGTATAATGCTTACATGCCATGCCTGATCAGATCAGAAGTTCTCTGTGGCACTCATAGTAAATAGAAATGCATGGAAACACACCTTGCAATTCAGCAAGGATGGATGATTGATGTGGGTAATGCATCTAAATCCTGGCATCACACGCTTTGTGCTCCCCCTTGTCCAACAAATTATTGGTGGACATCCACTGCTGAGCTTACAGTTTTATTTTAGACTAGCTGTTCAGATATAATGACGAAATCCAGAGGCATCTTGTGGGTTAATTAATTGCAGGGCCATTCGCTGTATACACTTCTCATTTCCTGGAACAACCCATGCAGCATTTGCAGGTTATTTCAGTAACTTCTGAACGGGGGTGCTTGGGGTTGTCCATGGGTTAAACCACCCAAGTTAATCTATAGATAGTTCTTGGGTTAATTTGGTGTAGCTTATCTTACCATCATTATATTTAAATAAGAGTTGAATTGTTGCTTGAATGATATTTGGATTGTTGCATATTGCTTCAAGATTGTTTAAAGTAAAAAATTCATAAATATGGTTAAATAAATAAATATACAGACCAAATGATAGGTGCACAAGAAAATAAGCTCTGACTTCTTTATGGTCATATATCGTGCTAATGTGGAGGGGCTAAAGCGTAACTCCTGTTAAAGATCTAGATGTAAAGATCTAGATCCTTGTACTTAAAACAAAATATGAATTCATTCATTCTTTCTTTATTCTAGATTGCTAGCAGAGAGCTACAAATGCCAATGTCAAATATTCACTTCTGCGAAACAAGTACAACAACAGTTCCTAATGCTTGCGGTTCAGTAGGCTCTATGGGAACTGATGTCAATGGAATGGCAGTTAAGGTAAAAGTATGATATTAGTCTTTGACATGTGATACTAATCTTCAACAAGGTTCAAAGGATCTGGCTTATTGAAATATATTCATCAGGAGTGGGGGAGTGAGTTCTCCATAACAATGACGACAATTAAGGTACTGGGTTTGTGAAAGAAAATGATAGGAAGTGGTATACAAAACTCCTATACGTGATGACCAGGGGAAAGCACCATTAGGTTCCTAAAGACAGATGCTTAGAAGCAACGCCTGTTGCTTTCAGTGGATTTTACTTTCAGTCAAGTGTGTTTAGGACTGCAACCTTAGAAAATACAACAATGGAGTTCATATCGTTGTTAGGGTAAACTTTTTATGTTGTTTATCTCTTTTTGGGAAATTATGCAACCATGTTGTGTTTTGGAGAGATGATATGTGCAGAACTAGAAAATGGAGGGTGTTTCAAACAGCCAGTGGCTCTGGTTTCTGCGGCACAAATTCAACAAGCCTGGTGAAGTCCGGCAGAAGAAGAAGGAGCCTTGGAGCCAGCGTGGAGTGGTGGTCCGAGTGCTGGACTGGGGACCAGGAGAACAGGGTTCTAGTCCCCCATCAGGCATGAAGATCTTTGGGTGACTTTGGGCCACACTCTCAGCCTAAGCCACATCATAGGGTTCTTGTTGTGAGGATAAAATGGAGGGGAAGAAAACTGTGTAAGCTGCCTTGGGCTCCATGCAGGAAAAAAAGAAAAGATTGGCTATAAATGCAATATAATAAAAATAGTAACAGTAACAATAACAATAATAATAATAGTGAGACTTGGGTTTCAAATTCAAAGCCTTCACGGAGGAGGCATTGGAGATCTACTAAAGAATTGATGGAGACCTCTAGATTTCTTGCTGAAATGACTCTTGCCTATGCAATGGACTAAGGCAGCTTTTCCCAACAGATGGGCCACATCTCCCATCAGTCCCAGCCACTGTGGCCAATGGATAGGCATGGTGGGAGTTGTAGTCCAACACACCTAGAGGGCACCGGGCTGAGAGAGGTGAATGAATGCACAGTAACCTCTGTGGTATGCGTAAAACAGCAGTATGAAAAAAGAATCTTTAAAATCTTTTGTATAGCAGCTTTGCATTTCTTTCCTCTGTTCTTCCTCATTTCATCAGGATGCTTGCCAGACTCTTCTGAAACGTCTTGAACCCATCATTAGTCAGAACCCCAAGGGCACCTGGAAAGAATGGGTAAGAGGCATTCTTTGGATCACATGAATAAAATCAATATTTGAACCATTTTAAGGGCCAGGGTTTTTTATTGTGGAATATTCCTTACCCAGGAACTATTATTTTAACCTGCCTGTCCTGCTATGATAGAAATGGGCAGCTTATGTTTGAAGAATGGCTGAAGAGCCCTGGAATTGGCTCTTTATGGAAAGACTTTGGCATTTCTTTCATACTTTCTTTCATCTGTCTTCTTCTGCAAGTTGCCTGTTCCATACAGGTTGGCCATGTTTACATCTGGATGTGTACAAGAAGTTGTGTATGCACTGGTATGTAGGGAATTGTTTTCTTTCTGGCCGCTCCCTGAATAGATGGGCTAAGTGCTTCCCACACACTGCTCCCTGCAGCTCCTCTCAAGCATTAAATACACACACAGCAGGGGGAATGGGACTGTACCTGCCCACCTCCACAGCTTCGTTATAAGATATAAAAGAGGCCCTGGGATCAACTGTACACTTCACTGAAATCCTCCATGCAAGTGACATCTCAAGTGAGCTTATGGTTCTAAGCCAAGCACAACTCACAACAAGTAAAGGGCTTGGCACACAGGATCATCATGGCACTGGGCTAGGCTTTTAGCAAACTGTGAGAAACTTTAGACATGCATACAAATACTTGGAATAACTCAGGGCGCAATTATTCAAATTACAATTTGAAAAAAAACTGAGCTGGAGTACTGTGTGTTAGGAGGAGCTATTCATAATGACTAATTATTCCATAAGTGGCTGATGTCAGCCAGCTTCTCAAAAGCGTTGAGAATAAATTCAGTGCTTGTGGAAGTCCAAAAGACTTTTTCAATTTAGGATGCTTCCAGATGTGCCACCATCCTGCCTTGCTCTTGGAATTTTACATGGGGTCTGGACAACAACGTCATTCATTTGTAATCCTTGCATGTTTTCCATCACTTTTACCAGCTTTATTTTTTTTCCTAACTAGAGAAATATCTGTTAAAGAGGAAAAGAACAACTACAGAATGTCTTTTGATTGGCAGTTGTTGTGGTCTCATGTCTGGAAGCTCCCCTGGTTGTACTTAAAAAATTCTGCTTATCAGGCAGTCATTTTGACAGAAGTCATGTTGGATTTTTATTTTAAAATTTCCAGAACTGTCCTGTTGACTTTTTTCTTGAATGCAGTAAGCAACCAAGATACCTCGTCCCTGTGCAGACCATAACATTTCCAATTCCTTAACTGTCATTAAGAAATAAGGCACCCTTCTACAGCAGTATTGTGTATGGTGTGACTGGGATGAAGTAGTGGTACGATGTCTTTTGGTATTGGCCACGTTAGCTAATAGGAATTCCTTGGTCGAGAGACAGTCTTCTTTGACATGCCAGTTGTTTGCAGGGGGGGACAAATTAGGACATTTGCCTTCACGCTCATCTGTAGACTTCCCAGAAGCTTCTGGCTACCTATTGCTGGAAGCAGGATGCCAGGTCTGTTCCTAAGACTATTTCCTATTTGAATCTGTCATTAGTTCCAAGAAAAAGAGTTTGCGGGGAAGGAAGTGCCCAGTCTTGCAACTCACTCTCAGCTACTTTCTACCTACTTTTAAGCACTTAACTTCTTCAGCAACTGACTACTCTTAAGTCCTTAATTCCTCCCCATATCACTTATGTCATGCCCATATCCAACACAAAATCATACATGTATTATTGTTTCCTTCTATATACACACAAACAAATGTTGCTTCCATGGGCGTGTCCACTAACATTTAGTGCAGAGCTCTTGATCCTTGCAATACCTGAGATGCTATATTGGTAGGCTACTTCATGTAGATAAGCACAAAACTCTTAGGTAATCATAGAAGAGATAGGATCCAAGTAAAGGGACTGCCAGCTCAGGAACAGTTGGCAGATCCTGGCTTTCACAAATTGCTTTACTTGATAAGCTTGATAAGTTTCCAACATAATAAGTTTCCAACAGTTTTCCAAACATCGTTAGGTGGAAAGTTGAAAATACATACTTAAAGTAAGAAGGTGGCCACCAAATGTATCTATTCACCATCGGACTGGTCAGTTATTACAAAAAGGAAATGATAGGTTATTTGTTGAAGGCACTTGTACATGGTTGAGAGTTACCTATGAGGGGATTAGTTTTCTTTGGAAACTTTGCTAGCATAGGTTGGTAAATACCTGCATTTACCAGTTAAGATCATATTTAGTCCCTTTTGAAGGGTACATGGCAATTCTTGAAGGTTACCAATTCTGACATTCCCCCTAACCTTCTTGGATACTAATAGCTATTAGTAAATAGCAACACTGGCAAGATTCTGACATTTACCAAAATCTGTGTATGTGTGTTTAATTTCATTGGCTAGTTTCACATTGTTAATGTGGCAAACTGTTGCATGCCATCAAGTCATCTCCAACTTAGGCAACCCTATGAATGAAAGCCTTCTAAAATCAATCCATCTCATAGTTGGTCTTCATCTCCTTCATCAACCTGTGATTTTCTCCAGCATTATTGCCTTCTCCATTGAGTCTTGCCTTTTCATAATGTGTCCATAGTATGACAGCTTCAGTTCTATCATGTTTTATCCCAGGGAAAGTTCTGGCTTGATTTGCTCTAGGACCCATCTTTCTGTCAGCCCAACGTATTCATAAAGCTCTCCAAGTTTCAAACACATCCATTTTCTTTCTGTCAGCTTCCATCACTGTCCATCTTCTGCACCCTACACAGTGATTAGGAATACAACAGTGTGGATGATCCTGACTTTGATCTCCTGTGAAACATCCTTATACTTGATAATCTTTTCTAGTTCCTTCATTGCTGCCCTTCCCAGTCTCAGACTGGAATTTCTAGGCTGCAGTCTCTGTTTGAATTGATGTTGAGCTATGGTATGCAAAATCCTTCACAATTTCAATTTCTTTATTGTTGTCATTAAAGTTGTGTAATTCTGTTATGGGACTCCAAGCTCATTTTCTGATGAAGTTGATGCCCCCTCCAGTTCAGATCTGGAGAACTTTACAAAATAAAATACCACACAAAATTTTTAACAGGAAGCCTGGATTAGATTTAAAATACTTCAAGGTGAAAAGGAGTGAGGAGGTCTCACAATACCTATTGTAAAGCTTTATTATTACAAACCTGGGCTGGCTTGAATTTCAGTCTGGATTATAAATATTAATGATAGGTTAGTGAAGTCAGAAATAGTAGATCTTGGAGAAGGTATACACAATCACAAGAGTCAGTTAAAAAGGTCTTGACATCAAATCATATTCATGTATTAAGAGATGGCTTAATAAAAAAAATGGTATTCTACAAGAAAAAGAATCAGCAAACCTATTTCTCCTCTGATGTCCCTGGTTGAAGCATATGGAAAATATTTAAGGAAAAATAATGACTTTATAACCTATGGGGATATGATTGATCAACCTGGATGAGTTAAATCTTGGCAGCAACTAAAAGTTGAAGGGGAAAATATACAATGGCCTGTTTACTACTAATTGTTTTCAAGCTTGAAAGGGAAAATCCAGTGAGGGAAAGGCACTGTAAGAGACCTGTCCTGATTTTGAAAAGCTATTATACAACAAAAGACTTTATAAGCAATTACTTCAACAATAAAACCTTTTTATTTAAACAGTATTTTAAATTTAACAGCTTTTAAGTTTAGTCGCTCTGTTTGTTTTGTGATTTATTGTTTTGTTCTGTTTTATTTTTATTGAAATTGTTGTTTTAATTGCCTTTTTAAATATTGTAAGCCATCCTGAGATCTTGTATAATAGGATGGCATACAAAAGCTTTTAATAAACAAACAAACTTGACACTGGAAATCAGCAAGATGAGAAATGTATGACAATTTGGATGCAAAACCTTGGAGAAGAAATGCCACCCCATTAATGAGAAGCTTTATGGAAGAAAGGTATTACATTCATAGCTAGTCAAGCACTAAGAGAAAATTGGTATAAGATTTTTTCAGTGGTACATTAGCCCAAAAGATATAGAAAAAATAGATAAAAACTACAATGGAAATGTGATGAGGTAGATGGGACTCTCTTCTCTACGCAGTGGACTTGTGACATAATTAAAAGATGTTGGAAGTTGATACATGTGGAAAAACAAAAATCTTTAGAACAAAGATTCCTATGAATCCTAAGAATATGCTTTTGAACATAATGCCGTAGACTCTTTCAAAGAACATGTAAGAGTTATTCCAGTACATGATAACTGCAACAAGAATCACAGTTGCTTCTAAATGGAAAACACCAGAATGCCCATTAGTTGGAAAAATAAGTTGGCTGAGTGTGCAGTGATGGCAAAATTAACTAATTATGTAAGCAGAAAAATGATTGAAGAATTTAATGAGAAATGGAAATTCTATTATATCCAGTATAAGTAATATGATATAGAAGGAAGCTTTTTAAAATGATGTTGATGATTTATAATTGATTTGAAATGATTGAAAAAATTGTCAGTATACAGAATCATACTTTTTTAAATTGAGCTTCAATATACTATTAATTGACAAAAAGACAGAAATTTTTGGTCTGGAAATTTGCATGTTATGAATGTATAGGTTGTTTAAGTTCCCTTGGCAATTCTATTTCATTTTTTTCTTACATTCTTCTTTCTGAACCTTATCTATTTTAAGAAAACAAATTTAAAAATTTAAAAAAATTCTAAGAAGCTTTATCTTGCATGCAAGAGATCAATACCATTAAGAGGTAATAACAAAAACAGTGTGAAATATAACACTGTTTATACACTTTTGGCACACCTTTATCCAGACTGGATAACAGTTTACAGATGTGACATACTTCTTTTGCTTATTTAGGGTTAAAAAGGATTTTTATATTCTTGTTTTGGAACACAAGGAGCATATACATTTCCAGTTGAACTTAAGGAATAATTATACTTCCTGATTGCTGTTTCACCTTTATGAACAAGGACGCTTTATAACTTTTTCAACTACTGTGCAGACTGACAATTTACATTCCTTAACATTTTCTCTGTCCATTCTTAAAATCTCTGGTTAATACTTTGTTCAGCCTTCTAATTAATCTTTCCCTTGACACCTCCATGGTCATAATTTTTCTCAATGTTCATCTGCAGTCCTACTTTTCTGCTTTATTTTTTCACTTTCATCAGGAATCATTTCAATTTGCTGCTGCATTCTGCCACTAATTTGGTATTATTTGCATATCTTAAGTTCTTCGTCGTGGCCTCTGTGCATCACACATATGGGTGCCACGTGCCTGCGCAGTGCCTTTGGCCGGAAGATTGATAGCTAACGGTTTTGGCAGGAAGCTCCACTCCCCCTCCCCCCTATAGGTTATATAGAGCGGAGCGTCCGCCATTTTGTTCAGTCTTTGAGATCGCCATTCGTTGTGCCTCGTGCCGCTTTCGCTCTCACTCCGACCGTTCCTCGTTCTCACTATTGCGATTATTCACTTTCCAAGTTATTATCCCTGTTTTCCAGTAGTTCTTGTTGTTTCTCTTGTTCTTCTTCTCTTTCTTACTCACTTCTTTCTATTAAAAAAAACAACCAAAAATATATTATTACCCGCTTTACTATCTTCTCTTTTTTTCCTTTCTACGATGGCGCAACGAGCATCTTTCCTCAAGTGCGTGGAATGCGGGTCTAAAATGTCTCCTGCAGACCCGCATGACCTATGCCTTCTCTGCTTGGGGGAAGGGCATAGGACCAATAAGTGTTCTCACTGCCTGGCCTTTTCTAAGCAGGCCAGGAAGAACCGTGAGAACCGCCTCCGGAGACTTCTGTGGGACCGTGCTCTCCTCCAGTCAGACCCACTAGTATCTGCTCCAAAACTGGTATCTTCCTCTGTGGTTCCACCCTCACGCCCTTCGGACGAAGGTGTGTCTACCATGGGCGATCGGCCTGCTTCCTCACCTAAGAAGAAGCATGAAAAATGGAAGCACACTGGTTCCAACAAGCCGTCTGACCATAAGAAGGCTAAAAAGGATAAGACCGGGAAGCTACCTCGGAAGACCAAGAACCCTGAGTGCCCCAAGCACCGAGACTCAGGTTCGTTGTTCCCTTCGGTCCCGACGGCTGTCACAGTACCGACACCACTGGGCCCGGCGCTTCAGGCGGCTATGAAGGTTACCCCTCTGGGGTCCCCTCGACACATGGCTGAACTTACGTCGGAGCCTCTTCCAGTTCCGCCGAGGGAATCGATCTCCGATGGGGAGATTCGGGATTCCCCATCGAGGGCTAGGTCTCCCACACCTATGCCCCCAGCTACACTGGAAGCGGGCATGGAGATGTCTCCTCCCAGGAGTTGCAGAAGTCATTCCTTTGAGAGGGGATCAGAGGGATGGTACCATCCTCACCATCCATACTACCATGGATGGGGTGACTCCCATTCTGTTGGGCACTATCCGGCCCCAAGGGGTCATTCCTCTCCACCGGCACCTCACGACCGCCCGACTCCATCAGTACCGAGACGTGCCTCGCTGATACCGACTAGGGAGAGCAGTCGGTCCTTATCACCGGCGGAATCTTCCTCCTTGGCTCCTCCATACTATGGCATAGACTCCAACGACTCCGAGGTCGACTCCACCTCCCCAGTAATCTCCCAGGGACCCGGGTCGCCTGACGAATCCCACATCTCTTTTGCGGAGTTGATGTTGCATCTCGTCCAGTCCCTTGAAATGGACGCTATTCAGAGCCCTGGCCCCAGTACAGACAAATTTTATGATGTCGTCCACAGGGAGCAGTCGACGTCCATCGTGCTGCCGCTCATCACCACCTTGCGGCAGGCTATGACCCAGCCGTGGGACCTGCCCGCACATCCTCAGCCAACTTCACAGAGGTACGAATCCATGTACCAAGTTCGGGAGGAGGACATTCCCTTCCTCCTCCGCCATCCTAAACCGAACTTGGTCGTGGTGGAGTCCTCCCAGGGCAGAGAGGCAAGAGGTTCTTCCCGAGACAAAGAGGGAAGAAAAATCGATTCCCTGGCCCGACGAGTATATGCTGCCTCCGGTCTCAGGCTTAGAATATCTAACTATGAGGCAACACTGGTG
The DNA here is from genome assembly GCF_004798865.1 of Varanus komodoensis. Taxonomy (NCBI): domain Eukaryota; kingdom Metazoa; phylum Chordata; class Lepidosauria; order Squamata; family Varanidae; genus Varanus; species Varanus komodoensis. Next base: position 946,078 of record NW_025335627.1, on the reverse strand, counting down.
AGGTACGAGTACTTTATTATGCAGTGCCTCAACAATGTCGTCTCGGCCCTTCCAGATTACCAGGGCAATCTAGCAAAAGTTTTTATAAAGGAGGCAATGCAAGTCATGGTCCAGCAGCTGTCCACTGCTCGACACCACGTGGACACGGACTCGAGGGCCTTGGTCGGTGCCGTCTCCCTCCAGAGGCATGCGTGGCTGCGCAACTGCAATTTTCCAGAGGAGACAAACAGGCAAATAGAGGAAATGCCCTTTGACGGGTCCAGGCTCTTCCATTCAAGAACCAACCACAAGCTCAAAAAAATCCACGAGTCCCATATGACAGCCTGGCAGATGGAGCTCCAACCTCAGACCAGACGTAAGTGGTCTTGGACCCAACCCTCCTATAGGCTGCTATACCAAGCCAGACAGCAGCCTCAACAATGGCAACAGCAACAACAACGCCGCCATCAACAGCCCCTGCAACGATACCAACAAGGCCGTCGTCGCTTTGACGGCGATAGGAGGCAACGTTGACGGGACAGGTGAACCATTCCTTTCCTTCCTACTCTACCCACCCCACTCTCATCTGGGGACTGGCTGAGGAGCCGACTCCCCATTTGGGAGTCCATCACATCTGATTGGTGGGTATTGTCCATCTTTCAGCACAGATATCGGATAGAATTCGACATCGTTGCTCCATCGAGCCCAATCCGGTTCACCTCATGCTCGCTGGTATTGCTCGGTGAAGTTCAACAACTTCTTCGTAAAGGAGCGGTTCGTCAGTTAACTCAGACGGACAGACTTCACAGATTCTATTTGAGATATTTTACAGTCCCGAAGCAGGATGGTGGTCTTCGTTCAATTTTGGACTTGCAAAATATTAATCGATTTATTCCAACGAAAAAATTCAGGATGACCACCCTTCAAAATATCCTACCGTTGCTGAGGAAAGAGGATTGGTTCACCTCATTGGACTTGAAGGATGCTTATTTCCACATTTCCATTCACCCCCGTCATTGGCGTTTCCTTTGTTTTGCTGTCGCATCCCAACTATTTGGGTTCACAGTGTTGCCCTTCAGACTGGCTACTGCTCCGAGAGTTTTTACCAAGTATATGGCTCCTGTCTGTGCCTTCTTATGGCTGTGGGGTGTGCAAATTTACCCTTACATTGATGACTGGTTGCTAGTCTCCCAAACCAGAGAGGGACTTCTTGCCTTGATATGTACGACCTGCGCCCTGCTAGAGGATCTTGGACTATGTATTAATACCGAGAAATCTTCTCTTCTCCCGGTACAGACGATTACTTTCATCGAAGCCTGACTAGATTCTACGGTGGCAAAAGCCTTCCTTCCTTGGGACAGACAACAGACTCTTGCTCGACACATCCATCAAATGCGACGAGCCATGACGGTTCCTGCCCAGTCCATCCAGAGACTTTTGGGGCATTTGGCTGCATCAGTTGCCATGGTCCCACATGCCAGACTTCGCCTTCGTCCTCTGCAGCTTTTATTCAACAAAATGTTTCGGCCACAGAGGGATCTACCAACAAAGTTGATTCGGATTCCATCCTCTGTTCTCCACTGTCTGCTCTGATGGTCAGTTCTGGCCAACCTAACCGTGGGGGTTCCATTCCAACCACAATGCCCTTCAGTGACTCGGTACTGATGCATCCCTACTGGGATGGGGAGCAGTGTGTTCAGATCTACGCACTCAAGGCGCTTGGAATCGCCGAGAATCCAAGAATCATATCAACTTCTTGGAACTCCTGGCTCTACGTTCATTTGAAGATGTTCTTTGCCAGCGAGTCGTTCAGATAACTTCAGACAACGTTGCTACGGTCTTTTATCTGAACAAGCAAGGCGGGACAAAGTCTCCAACTCTGGCCAGACTAGCGATGCAAATCTGGAAATGGTGCATCCCGAGAGACATTACTCTAGTGGCAGTACACCTTGCCGGCACGGACAATGTGGAAGTCGATCTTTTGAGCAGACACATGTCCACATTCCACGAATGGGAACTAGACCCCCAGACATGCGACCACCTCTTCCATCGATGGGGTTTCCCAGACATAGACTTATTCGCCACCCGACAGAACAGGGTATGCGAGACTTTTTGCTCGAGAGCCAGAATCAGACAGGGATCATTAGGGGACGCCTTCTGACTTTTTACGCTTTTCCTCCGATTCCCCTCATTATGAGAGTGATATCGAAGATAATCCACAACGAGGCCACGGGACTGCTCATAACCCCTTGGTGGCCACGTTAGGTCTGGTTCTCAACACTTCTTCACATTTTTCAAGCAGAATATCTTCATCTTCCACTCATTCCGTATCTCATAACCCAGTGAGGAGGCACAATTCACCATCCAGATTTAACGTCATTGAAATTGACAGCCTGGCGAATCCAATAACAACTACCTTGGTACCAATGGCATTTACAAATGACTTGGATCCTGTTCCCGGGTCCAACATGTTGCTCCACACTTCAAATCCATTCGTCCTCCCCACATCATCAGATTCAGCGAACGTTCCATCGGACTCAACAACTTTTCCTCCAGACATTCAGCACATTCTTGACTCTGCCTTAAAACCATCAACACGGAAGTCATACGCAGCTAAGTGGCAGCGATTTTCTACTTTTGCCGAGTCTCGTTCATTTCCTCCACTCTCTGCATCCATACATCAAATCCTTTAGTTCCTATTAGAACTTCACCGTTCCGGACTGAAGCCGTCTTCTATAAAAGTGTATATGGCAGCAATTTCCTATTACCGTGGCACAGTTCAAAGCTCGCCCATTTTCTCTCAACCACTTATAAAGAGATTCCTTAAGGGACTTTATAACCTTAACCTGACGGTTTGACCAGTGATGCCTACGTGGAGTCTTTCTGTGGTCTTACAAGCGCTTACAAGGGCTCCTTTTGAACCCTTGGTGACAATCAATTTACATCTTGTCTCTTGGAAAATGGCATTCCTTGTTGCAGTAACATCGACTCGATGAGCTAGTGAACTCTGTGCTCTGCGGGTAGATCCTCCATATTTAAATTTCCACAGGGAGAAAGTTGTTTTACGCATGGATCCATCCTTTCTTCCTAAGGTGGTCACCTCTTTTCACATGGGACAAGACATTGTCTTACCTGCCTTCTTTCCATCTCGTACAAATCTGCTAGAGAGATCCTTGCACACATTTGACGTATGGCGCTGCCTGGCCTTCTACAGATCAAGGACTGAGTCTATTCGACGTTCCAACAGGCTTTTTCTCAAATACTCTGAGCAAAATCAGGGCCTTCCAGTTACCCCTCAAAGACTCTCCAAGTGGATAGTCCATACAATTACCCTCTCCTATCAACTGGCTAGGATTGACTTGCCTACAATGCCAAGGGGTCATTCTACTAGAGCTGTTGCCACGTCTTCTGCCTTTGCGTCAGGAGTTCCAATTGATGATGTATGTAGAGCTGCCACGTGGGCTACTCCGTGTACATTTGCTACACATTATCGGCTGGATGTTCGTGCCAGACAAGACTGCTCCTTCGGTAGAGCTGTTCTCTCGTCTATTCTTCGCTAAAGACACCTTCCTCCTCCAGTAAGAGTAAGCTTGCTAATCTACCCATATGCATGATGCACAGAGGCCACGACGAAGAAAAGCAGGTCGCTTACCTGTAACTGATGTTCTTCGAGTGGCCATCTGTGCAGTCACACAATCCACTTGCTGGCCCCGCTCAGTGTCGGTGAGTGGAAATATTTTCATTGGTACCGTAACGTTTTTTCTTTCATGGTACCGATATTATCTATAGTAGAGATTCTTTCTTTCCACATGGAGGCGAACGTTCGGTCTTCAAAGACTGAACAAAATGGCGGACGCTCCGCTCTATATAACCTATAGGGGGGAGGGGGAGCGGAGCTTCCCGCCAAAACCATTAGCTATCAATCTTCCGGCCAAAGGCACTGCACAGGCGCAGCACCCATATGTGTGACTGCACAGATGGCCACTCGAAGAACATCAGTTACAGGTAAGCAACCTGCTTTTATCAATGCATCTTCCACCAGTTTTCACTCCTCCTTCCTCTGAACCTAATCCTGCTTGCCTTATGATATTTTTTGTGGACTGATTGAACAGACAGATAGAGAAAATATATTCTTTACTGATGTATTTGCCAATAAAAAACCATTCTGTTTCTCCATATACTGTGCTAACAATAGCTTCTTGTCCATGGTAGGCTATGCATCAGGACAATCAAATGCTGAGGCACCATAGCTTCTCATAAGCCACAGTCAAAGGCTTTGTTGTAGTCTATAAAGCATAGACTGATCTTCTTCCAAAACTTTCTGGTATATTTCAATAGCCAGCGTATATTTACAATATGATTGCAAGTGCCTCTTCCTTTTTGGAATCCAGTATGAACGTCAGGCATTTCTCGCTCCATATAAGGTAAAATCCTTTGTTGCAACACCTTGAGGTTTACTTTACTTGCATGGGAACTTAGCGCAATGGTCCTTTAATTGTTGTACTCCTTAGCATCTCTTTTCTTGGGGATTGGAATAACATATTATTCATAATAATTTTGTTACACTGCCTGATAGCTGAAGCTCCCTGGGCAGTTTAAAACACATTTCCAAAATGTGGGTCATTATTTCCATATTTGAATAGTTCTTTTGGTACCGTATGTGCTTCAGCTGCATTATTTCTCTCAAGTACTTTGAGAGTAGCTTTCACTTTTCTGTCATTGCAGGTTCTTCCTCAGTGGATTCCTCTTTGAAGGAGCCTGTCATCCTTTCATCACTCTTGTACAGGTCTTCCATGTTTTGTTTCCATCTTTATTTTCTCCTGCTCAGATACAGGTCATTGTAATAGTCCTTTTTGTCCCTACATGTTAGTCCCTGAAAATTTTCATTCAGGATTCTGTCCCTATTTCTGTCACCTTTAATTTTTGCTTAACACATTCCCTTAGCAATTGTGAGTTTCTTCCATCATCCACTGGGGCATTTATTTTCTACAGGAATTGTCTTTTTGCATTCTTCCCTAATAATGTCTTTGATTTCAATACACATTTATTCTGGTTCATGGTCAGCTGAAGTTCAAGAATGCAGATCTGTTCATCATATTGACATTACATTCTTCAGGAATGTTATATAAGCTGTATTTTGGCAGCTTTTGCCAAAATACAGCTTATATTATGCCATATTATGCTTCTATTAGTCATGTTTTTCAGCTTTACTCTGATTTTTTCTTTTTAATTTTAAGACCTCACAGTCAATACAAGAATCTGCTCCTGGTCTTGCTTTGGCAGCAGGCATACAGCAGTATATGTACTTGTGGTTTGCCCTTCCCCAGTAGCTAGTTGAGTGCCTTCTAACCTGGGAGTCTCATCTTCTTGATTCATTTTGGATTGTTTCATCATAGAGTTTTCAAGGTAAGAATAATCTGAAGTGGCTTACTATTGCCGCCTCCTGCACAGTTAGCCTGAGTGTCATTGCTGTTGTCTGTGAAAGATCCTCCGCCAGTGCATCCTTTAACTACTGCTGCCACCCGGTAGCTGCCCTTCAGGTGTTTCTCTGCCCCCATCACCATTAAGGATACCCATCCTCTTCTGCTGATGTGACCGTTCCTCCTGAAAAAGGGAGATGCTTCCTAGTCTGGAATCGTTGCTTTAACCATTCCACTGTTGGCAGCCCTCCTACGAGAGAATCTGGCCTTCTGTCTGCATTGCTCACAGCCTCTCTGACATTCTCAAAGCCACTCATCATGGTAAGGTTTTAAAAATAGCACCTTGTTTGATTTAGGCTATAATCCTATGCACTTTTCACTGGGAATGGCCCCCATTTAATACAGTGGCCCTTACCTCTGAACTAACATACATTGGATTGTGGCGAGACTAGCTAGTGGTTGAAGAAGCCTGGTTCGCACTTTTTTTCCTACCATTGTTTGTAGAAGTAAGCCAAAAATGGGATATTTTTAACATGGTCATGTTGACAATTCCTATATAATATGATTTCTGGAAGGAATAAACTCACTATGCTTGTTTCTCTTGCAGGCTAAAGATGCTTTCGAGCAGAGTATTAATCTCTCCGTTACAGGTTATTTCAGGTATTTGATATGATCTCATGATTGATTATGTGAAGTGAATTCTTAGAAAGGATTATTACCACATGACAGAACATGAAGAATAATTAAGAACTGCCTTAACATGAATGACTAAGCTTATACTTTAAGACATTGTAGAAACGTCTCAGATTTAAACTTCCCATATTGTGACCAGTCTTGTGGGTGCAGGTCCATAAAGAATTTAATAGAACTACCAGAGGTCAGATAAATTATCATGAAGTTTAGTCTGAGAATTCCTTAGATCAGGGTCCAGTACTTGTATGCGCATGACACCCTCCAACTGACAGGCCCAGCTTTCTCAAGACACCAGCAACAAACAGCCACAGATCAGATTTCTTAGTGAACCCAAATTTAAATAAACTCAGATCATTCAAACAGGAACCAGAAACTGTGTTCAAAGTCAAGCAGCATATTCCAATAAGGCATTCAGAGACATGGGATTCAAGGAATGTTAGTTCTTGGTCCAAGGAAAGCTGCATCTGGCACCACTGATATTGTACCTGCAAACCTCTTTTACTGGTATGCAGGATGTTATGTGGGGGCAGAATGACTGGAATGCCTTGCTTATTAGTCCAGACTTGTGGAGAAGTTAGCCAGGAGTAGAGAACTCCACCTAACCAATTGGTTTCCTCTTGCTTTTTCAACCACTGGCAATGCCTAGGAAATCAATTGGTCATTCCTCTTCCTTAGCTGAGTCTGCCTCCTGGGCTCTTTTGGAAGAATTTCCTCTGGCTGAGGCAACTCAGCTGTTTTTTCCCTGGCTGCAGTTGAAAACGAGTAGCTTCTTCTCCCTCACCATGATCTACTAAAACCAGGCAGACAAAAATTCACAGCACCCTGAAATCCAAACCCTGGGTAGATCCTAAATCCAGAGAGGGGTTGTAAGTCCTATGTCAGTGGGGCTCCTCATCCATTGTAGCAGTTATTTTGAGCTTTATAGGAATAATTAGTGGTGGTCAACCCATGCAGAGGATGGAGGCCAGCACTGTGGATAGCTACTGTTAATCTCAAAACAGAAGCTGCAGTGGATGAGAAGCCCCGCTGACACAGGAATAACTAGTCTCCCGTCAGTTTTATCTCTGAATCAGACTCTTCCTCTGAGAATGGGATAGGGAAGAGATGGCAATAGCTTTAAAAAGAATTAGGCAAATTAACAGGTAGATCTTTCTATGTGTGTCAATAATGACAACTAGATGGAACATTTGTAGTGACAGCAGCTGGAAACACGAGACAGAGTGGGGAGTAGTTTGTGCATTTCCCGGAGGTTACCTGGCTGGCTGCGGCTGCCAGGAGCATTCTGGACTGGATGGACCTTTGCTCTCCTTGAGCAGGGCTGCACCTGGATACTACAATGCAGGTGTAGGCAGATTTCAGGCTTCTTGAATCTACATTTTGCTTTGCTTTGCTTTTTTACGAAAACAAAGCCCGACCACTGAAACACACAAATCAGAACTACGTACAAAGTAGAGGGAGTGTCTGTAGTAGAGTCTGTTACATATGGCACCCATGAGCCATTCACTATATTCACAAATCTACATCCGGATTAGGGCTTCTAACACAAGCTCTCAAAATGACCACACAAGCAAATCATTTATACTCCTGTTTCATTGGCCAGGAGTGTGGAGGCTAAGAGACAAGCAAGTAGCACAAGACTACTCATAGCAAAGACTTCTTAAAACTCTGTTTTATTTACTGTTCAGAGTCAGAAAGCATTGGCTCTTGTAAACTGGAAGGAGACCTACCAGGAGATGCCAATCTGTCTTCTGCCTGCCCCTGCTGTGATGCTCTAACCAAGCAAAATGACAGTGCACCCCCGCACATGTCTGCAGGGAAATGGGCCACACTGAATTCCATTGGACTTGTTCCAGAGCAAGTCTGTAGGGTGGCAACCTTAGTGTCACCGCATTGTCGTGACTGGACTCTTGCCCGTTTGTGCCAATTGAGACATCAGCTCAGTATTTTAGACTTTTTATTTTGATTGCCAACCTTATTGCCATTCCCAGAGCTACTAACATTCCATACTTCTTGCACTTCGTTGCTTCTTCCAGAGGTTATGAAGCAAATATGGATTGGGAGAAAGGAGAAGGCCACCCATTTGAATATTTTATTTATGGAGCGGCCTGCACAGAAGTTGAAATAGACTGTCTGACTGGAGATCACAAGGTAACTAATGGATGTTAGTTAGGACTGGGATGAAAAGGACAGCTGGGTTTCTGCAGAACTTGCAAAACACTATCAAGTTTTTTGAGCTCTGTCCTAGCTCGGCTGGAGGCCTAGGGGAAAGTGAAAAAACTCACAGATGGTTCTGTAGCCGATTAGTAAAGCTGGGGTCCCCAAATTTTTGGGCCAGTATACATACTGTGAATTTCAAGAGAGTGTTGTGGATGTTCTTACAAAATGGCTGCCATCACTGGGCTTGTTCATTCCTAAAGTGGCTAACATTCCAAGTCACAAACAACTTACCAGATGGTAAGCTGGTGCAACGAAAAGGAAGGTAATCTGACCAAGAGCCTAAATACAAGACAAAAGTAGAATCTGAGATTCAAAATGCAAAACCATTCTTGTGAACTCAAATAAGAGAAGGTGCTGGAAGTTAGTACTTTGCTTTGCAGCATACCAGCCACCATTTAAAAAAAAAGTTAAGAATATCTTAAGAAATAAAACATGGATTAGAAGAGACAGGGAGTCTGGCAGGCTCCAAGAAGAAGCAAGGAGGCCGCTGCAGCAGCAGATATTCCGGCATCCCTGTCCCCACTGGAGGCTGCCTGTTCTTCTTAAATCCATGTGTGACTGAAGGAAAGCAGCATCTTTGGAGACGTCTGAGACTGCAGGGACCGCCTGAGAAGGCATTTAAGGCAGTGCCAATGGATCTCCCTGAAAAGGAGAAAACAGGGTGCATCTGTTGAGGAATAAATTTAATCTCTCATCTTTCTGCAACTTGGCAGACTGTTTGCTTTAAAGGGCTTTCATTTGGCACTCCTGTTTCACTATTCAACAGCTTCCTCCTTTCCCAGTTCCCAGATAATCAGCACAGAAGCAGGAACCCAAAATCACATGCAGTAACTTAAAGCATAATCTAAAGGTGATACAATGTAGGACACATTCATGCACAATACACAAGTCTCCCCCACCGCCAGCACACCACCAGCACTTGCTCCAAGCCTGGAATGAACACCACAAAAAAAGCAAAATTGCAACACCTGGGGAGCGACTACTCATGCCAAAACAATGTAGTGTAGGTGCCACTTGAGCTTCCTTAAGCTAACAGATGAAAGGCCTTATTTTTATGGGAGAAACTACAATGTAATTAACTCATTGTGGGCAGGTAAAAGAATACTCTGATTGTAGGTATAATCAACATTCAGTCATAGGTTAACATTAAATAATTTATGTTCACATCAATGTTTATGATTCCATTCCCATGTGAATTTTCTCATGGAAGGGGAATCGGGTGCTTCCAGATAGAGAGCTCCTAGTATTATGCAGCATTATGCAGCGATCCCATCTTTTCTTCCTTGATAGATTTTCCAGGTAAGAAGGAAGGGGGAAAGACAGACTAAGAATGTGAAATCTTGGGCTACAAATTAAAGATTATGTTGGCTTGACCTTCTGTAAAATACTGTGTTTAAAACAGGACAATTGCAGAATAAAATTTAATCTAGAAATACCCATAGAGTTTATTGAAAGGTAATAGGAACACACTTAAGAGTGTTCAAAGCAGTGCATTCTCGTTCTTTAACCTTAAATATCTAGGACAATTCAAAATCAAGGACTTGTTTGGTTGACTCTTATGGACAAACTACACATTACCTTAGCTGTATGTAAGTACTACAGTGCTCTTACTATGCTACAGTATGAAAGAGTGCAATCACAATACATCACACTAGACCCATACTATTCAACTACACTATAGTGTGTTAGGACTATGCCACATAGTTCTGTACAGTTCAAGTTCTATGTTTCATTAGCCGTGTAGTTCTGGTGTTGAGGCAATGATTGTTCTTTCACCAATTACCATAACGGGAGGATTGTTCAGGACTTCATGTTGGGTGTGGGGCATTAACCCTTTGTCACATGCAATTTTCCTGATCCAAACCAGGGTACCATACAGGCCCTTTGTGGGGGGAAAACTTGCACTCAAGGACAGAACTATTGGGTAGCTTGGTTCTTGGCCCCTGCATGTCACCAGGGTTCCTAGCTAGCATTATTATTTTTCATTCAAAGGATATCAGTCCTATCTACTTCTAAAAGGGCAGGAGTATCAAGAATTCGACTTTAATGTAAATATTAAATATTGCTATTAACCTTAATATGAATTTGGCTTGGAAAACAAGATAACAAGATAAAGGCTGCAGTCCTAAGCATAGTTACTATTGGAATTGTCCATGAATTCTGTGGGGCTTATTTCTAAGGAAATGGGTTTAAGTTAATTGGAATTTCATGAACCTGGCACAAATATGTCTTACCTGTGTATCAGTATTTGAAGCCACCAATGGTAGTTGTTGTTCGATCAGTACCATCTTATAACTTGCACTTCATTGGCAGAACATCAAAACAGATATTGTTATGGATATCGGACGCAGCATCAACCCTGCAGTAGATATAGGTCAGGTATGTCTTAATAATTTTTCTAATGTTTGTTTTTGTGATTAAACTATACAAAAGAGTCTACACTGTCTGGTTGGCAGAATCTTTACAGTAACATCCAAAGAGAGAGCCTGCAGTGAATGGCCATCCTGTTTTAAGAGTGGCAGTATTAACACCAGAAAGAATTGTTGCTACCTCAAAACATCAGTTGCACAGCTAGATGCTTTCAGTTTGATGGCGGCATTCTTTTTTGTCAGCCGTTTAGAGGCACAAAAGAAGACGGAGAACATCCAGTCCTAAATCTCTGGGCAGGTTGCTAAATGGGTCGAGACGTTGATGTTACAGCCCTCTACTACCATAACTCTTCCCTTCACTGTACTGGGTTTCTTTCACACTCAGAGCCTGGTGAAAGAGGGAGGAGAAGGCAGACAGAGATGAGTTGCGGAAGATGATCTAAGCACGTAACCCCCTTGTCCTTTCCTTCAATTTCTGCTAAAACTGTAGTCCTGATTGGCAGCAAATATGGAATTGAGAATCCTGTGTTTGTCATCAAATTCTAGTTCTAGCCTTAGATGGATACATCTCTTCCCTTTGCTCTTTCTGCTTTCAGTGCAGATCCAATTATTTATTTTAGCAAACACCACTATAAGGACCAGGCAAAGATAATATTTAGCTTAGAAAAAAGATGAGTAAGGGGCAACATGACAGAGGTGTACAGAATAATGCCAGGCGTGGGGAAAGGGAATACAGAAGCATGTTTCCCCCTTTCCCATAAACCTCAGGTCATCTTACGAAGCTGATTGGAGGCAGAATCAGGAGATAAAAGGAAGTACTTCTACATGGAATTTACTTCAATGAGAGGTAGTGATGGCCACCAATTTGGACTGGCATAGTTGTGGAGGAGAAGCGATCAATGGCTACTAGTCCTAATGGCTGTCTGTTAGCTCCCGCATCAAGAGCAGTATGGTTCTGTATGCCATGTGTGGGGGAACTTGGGCAGGAGGGCGATGTTGCACTCTTGCCTTGCTGAACCCAGGAACGCCAGGTTGGCCACTGTATGAAGAGAATGCAGGACTAGACAGAGCCCTGGTCTGATCCAGCAGGGCTGGCCTTATGTCCTTTTGTTAGTGGATTCTCGGGAGGGCCCTGCTAGCCCCTTCCCTTTCCCTGCAGGAAGGTGGCGAGCCAAGGCCCTCAAGGGGACCGGGGCAGCTGCTGCCCCAGTGCTCTTTCATTCTGTTCTGCTGCTGCCCTTCCTGCCCTCTGTGATGCCCTAGCCACAGGGGCCGAAAGGGACAAGAGAACAGAAAAAATACTCTCTTTCCAGGGTTGGTACCTTCCAACTGGAAGGACCATCTCCACACTCTTTACCCCTTTCCTGACAAACCGGGAAGACAGAAAGATGAGAGATGGAGTGCATCAAACAAATCAGGTCCCCCTTTGTAGGAGCAGTTCCCCCACTATTTTGCAGTAACCCTAAAATCTGGCATAATTCCCCATGCAGCACATTGATGTCTAAAATCCTCATTTCTGGAGATTTTTCTGCGCAGCTCATTCTACCTACTGCTTCTAAGCACCTTCTAGGCCTCAGAAGCATCAGAAGCACCTTTGTTTTGCTAACCCTAACTCTTCCCCAGATTTCCCTCATAACCCTAAAATCTGACATAAGTCCCCATGCAGCACACCAATTTCTAAAATCCTCACTTTCCAGAGATTTTTCTGCCCAGTTCATGCTATCAGCCCCTTCTAAGCACCTTCCAGGCCTCGGAAGCATCGTAAGCACCATTGCTAACCCTAACCCCACCCTTGCAAAGACTGGGAGGTGCTCCATTCCCTGGCGTCATGAGAGCAGCTGTGTGGCATCAGGGCTGCCACTCTGAGCCTTTCAGTTCTTTCAAGTTTGGAGAACCTGCCTCCTTCGCCCAAGGTCAGGATTTTCCTGAATGGGTTTTATCGAATAGAGGGGTTTGCTGACAGTGTCACAGTGTCTATGAATCCCCTCTTCGTTGCTGTTTATCATTTACTTTTTAGCCTTCCCATCAATCAGAGCACCGCCTTTGCAGAATTCTGTTCTGCTTTGCCAAAATTCTTGTTTTTGCTACTAGGAGGAGCAGCTTGATTTTTCACTAGAGCCTGTAGGTTAACATTGCTTCATATTTCTACAAATAGCCATTGCATTGTCTGGAACAAAATCCAGTGCCTAAGTTCCATTTCTTCCTCCACATCCAGAAATGCAACCTAACCCTTACTGCGATGAAGAACATACTGAACCACAAAGATATATTGACATAAATCACAAAGAGATTAAACCATGGGTCCTCAAACTATGGCTCGTGGGCCGGATTTGGCCCACCATGCTGATTTATCTGGCCCACTTCGGAGGCTGCAACAATCTCCAAGCGAGTCCGAAAGCTTTGAGCCAGCACAGGCATTCACTGAAACTGAGTAGAGAGCCAGCACATACGCTTAATTGTAAAAGCTCAACTGCGCATGCACTGGCTCTCCCCCGCCACACACACACACGCATATACAGAGCGGGAAATACGGAGCGTCTCTCTCTCTTCCAAGGAGGGTAGAAGAGAGAGAGAGCTGAAGATGCTAAAAAAGGATTGAAGGTAAGAAAAATATAACTTTTTAAATCTTAGTCCCTCTGAGCATAACCGTTTGCATTAAATCAGCTTGTTCATTTTCCCTCTGTCTGCTGGCCAGCCTGAGGCTCTTGTGAAATTTTCCTCTCCACACTTCCTTGTTGAGAAACAAGGCTGGGAGGGGGGGTCACTTTTGCTGTTTCTTTGGGGGTTTCTTTAACAACAATCCCTTGGTGGAGCTAATTGTTTATCCACTGTCCACCCCACAGAATTGTCTGTTTGGGGCTTTCTGTTCGCTTGTTTTTAAGGAGTAAAACTTGCTCTGATTGCTCTTTAAATTGGCGGCGGCGGCAGTGTGAGGCCCTTGCAAAATTTTCTTCTCCACACTTTGCTGTTTCTTTGGGGGTTTCTTTAACAAATTTTTTCAAACTATAGTCCACCCCCACCAGCAGTCTGAGGGACAGTGAACTGGCCCTCTGTTTAAAAAGTTTGAGGACCCCTGGATTAAACAGATGACAACATAAAACCTGCCCCTTGATCTGCTACTAATGTTACTAGATTCATTAGACAGGACAGTGAGATTTTTACGTTGCTGCTGCTAGTGATCAATTAATCTTACATTTATTGATAACTGTAATCTTTTTGTTAAAAACTGGCATAGTTTCAAAGCCTAACAATATAGAAATGAATAATTAAGATATGGCATGTTGCACAAATGCCTAAGCTTGCTTACATATGAAATTAAGAGAAGGAAGGTGAATATTTGTGAAAGTAAGGCATTTATTTATACAGTTTTGTACGTTATATTACAATATGTGTGTGTCTGTATACCATATTTCATTTTGCAGTTATGTTGTATACTACATCATCTAAGGTTTGTATTGTTAGATTTAAAAAGCAGACAGTGCTTCCCAACAGGACACTGTCAGTGAGAACTTTTATTATTGAATTGCATTGTAAAATATATGAGGACTCTTACTGCACGCTTCAATTTATATTGTCAGATTGAAGGTGCCTTTGTCCAAGGTATTGGGCTTTACACAATGGAGGAACTGAAGTTCTCCCCAGAGGGAGTTCTATGCACACGTGGCCCAGATCAGTATAAAATTCCCGCAGTTTGTGACATCCCAGAACACTTCAGTGTCTCCCTGCTGACATCTTCCCAACAAACAACAGCAATCTACTCATCCAAGGTGAGGCGGTGGACTCCAAGGTGTGGTTCTTTTCTCTGTGAGGTCCCAAGTGAACTGAATTATAGAAGGAAATTACATGACCAAATAATCTGTTGACATTTCAGACTGACTATCATGTTACTCTGTTAAACATTGTCTGTAATCCATTCTATAGTCATTCAGGTGTATGTGTCACTGGAATCAACAGCAATTAAAATGTGAGTAATTGTGGTTGAGATTTATCCACACAGTTATAGTTGTGTGACTTTGGCCTTGATCCAAGGTCACTATTCTTGATGAAACAACCACCTTGAGTGAGTTGCTTCCCCTTTTACACAACCTCACACTGGATTCTTGACTGTGCAGCCACAGATCTGTCTGAAGTTGTGCATGAATTAGGCCATAGCCTATTTTCCTGGCAAGGGCCATTTGCAATAGCAATAATTCTGTGCTGTTTTCCTTCTGTGTGTCCCCAAATTCTACCTTCTTAACAACCCTACAGGTAGGTTACTCTGACAGAACGTGACTGGTTGTACAACACCCAGATCACTTCAGTAGGTAGGTTTCCATGGTCCTGATTGAAGTCCTCTGGGCATGATATTCACTATAGATCTAATTCAGGGACTCTTGTTTAACTATACAGCTAGAGACTTCATAACTGCCTATAATTTCTGTACCACTACAGGAGTACCATTCCCCTCAGTTACTGCCATGTAACTTGTTCTGATTCAGAATTGGTGATGCTACACCTGCACAAACATAATGAAGGGCAGAGTGTGGAGGTGGGGCAAGTTCTCACACTAACAGAGAAAGCTTAATTCCTACCATTAGCATAGCCCCTTCTCTAGATGTTTATCTACCATCTTAAATTTTTAACAAATCTCAAGACAGATTATAAAAAAGAAAAGATATGGAGGAACATAAAACTAGGCAAATGTACTTAGTTTAAAATGCAATAAATAATATATATTAAAATTAGCAATTTCTGGATAAATAGAAAGGTTTTGGTCTGCTTCCGAAATGCATAAACTGGTGGTGCCAGACAAACCTCCCTGAGGAGCATACTTCACAATCAGGTCGCTATTGCTGAAAAAGCCCTTCTCCTAGTTAATGGCCTTCCTCACCTCCTTCAAGGAGGACTCTTGTAGAAGGACCTCTGGAGATGATCTTAAGGTCTGGGCAGGAGTATACAGTTCCTTTAGATATCCAGACCCTAGAAAATTAAGGCCTTTACATGTCATTGTCAACACCTTAAATTGGACCCAGACTTCAATTGGTAGCCAGCGGAGGTGATATAGGACTGGCATAATATGTTCACGTCTACCAATCCCAGTCAATAACCTAGCTGCTCTATTTTGTACCAACTGAAAATTTTGAACCATTTTCATGGGTAGCCCCATGTATAGCACATTACAGTAATCCAATTAAGGTGCTCTTGCCCCCTTTTCTGGGACTTCTTGGAGGAATCCTGGGCTGTCATATTGGAATTACCCACAATGCCTCAGAGTATGACTACATAACCCAGGACACTGGTGGCCATCCAGCGCTCGTTCAAGAGATGCTGCCCCTGGCTCCACCATTCCTCCCCAGAAAGGTGTTGTGTCCTGCCCACGTCTGCAGAAATAAACAGGGGAGGGGAGTAGGATGAGATTGAATGAACTGCCGACCATCTTATGAGATGGACTCACCTGGGCTCCCCTAGTAAACCCCCACCTGGAGCTGGCCCTGCCTCTGAGCATAGGGAGGAGTGTACAATCCACATATGGTGCTATCTACAGTAGGTCCCTACAGGGTCTCACATCAGTCACATGAAAGTGCTCATTCCTCTGGACAGCACCTCCATATTGGCCCTGCTCACTTCCAAATTGATGCTACAGAGGTTGCTATCATGCTATAAGAATATTCTAGGTGCCAAGCTTTTCTCACACAAAATCTAATGGGAAAACATGCCATGTGTGGGGGGACAACCCGTGGTTTTATATAAAATATCTTCCATCCTGAACTTACTTCAAAAGCAGAAGCACTTTCATGGCTTTTGTCTCTTGGACTTTTTTTGCAGGGCCTTGGAGAATCAGCACTTTTCCTGGGCTGCTCAGTATTTTTTGCAATATGGGATGCTGTGGCTGCTGTAAGGAAGGAAAGAGGCTTGTCGGCGGACTTTAAGCTGAACAGTCCTCTGACTTCTGAGCGCATTCGAATGGCCTGTACTGACCAGTTTACTGCAATGGTAAATATACTTGCTCCTGTCAAAATTTGCCAGTGTATCCTCTTTGTCCAGTAAGGGAAAGCAGTCCTGTGCTTTTGAATCAAGAAGCAGGGCTTACCCTCTTCTCAGAGCTACGGAGATCACATCAAGCAATGGCTCTTGAGATCAGGCTTCTTCATAAGTGTTTCTATGGACCAAGGTTGCTTTGGATGCTCTCAGCCATGAATAAGAAGGCCTTAAGTCACATCCTGAATAACTGAAACCTTCCAACAACTCCAAGTTGTAGGCTTCAGCCATAATGGCTGGCATAGCTTCGGATCAATCATGCTTGGAGAGTGTCTCTGATTCTAAACAAATACTGGCTTCCTCTAGCTTTACATGAAACAAACAAAGGTGCCCAAGAAACATGGGCACTGCTTTTGATAAATGCAAGAACCTTGTTAAAGTTCAGAAATACCAGGCCACCTCCATTCTGGCTTTGCTCACTTCCAAATTGATTCCACAGAGGCCACTGTCATGCTGTAAGAATATGCTAAGTGCTGAAATTTTCTCATATAGATGCTAAAGGGAAAAACAGACTCATGTTGTGTGTGCGGGGGGAGAGGGGCAGTTTGGCTATCCTTGGCTTCTTGCAGAAAAGCGTAGAAAAAGATCTAGCTCTAGTAAAGAGGCAGATGTTGTCTCGAGACCAGTCCTGTTGGCTGCCACAGGGCCTTTGTCATGTTCAGGTCCAGGTTTACTGGTGGAATGTCACAGTTCAATACATTCATGTTACGGAGCTTTTTGAACCAAACATTTCTCTAATTCGTTAGGCAACAGCGGGGCATTTCATGTCCTCACAATGGTTATCTGCACATAACATCTGTTGCCTGTTCGCACAGAAACTGAGTCACACTCAGTTTTGATTTTCCTCATACCATAAATACCACTCTTTTCTTCTGGTCCCCAGAGTTCTTTTTTTTCACCCCAGGAAAACTCAGCCTAAATATACTCAGAATGGTTAACAGATTTACATGAGACAGAATTCAGTCATTCCAGGCTAGATACAGAAACTGCTTCTTCAGGGAATCTTTTTTGGGGAAGGTCTACCTAGTGCAGTGGTGGCGAACCTATGGCACATGTGCCGCAGCGGGCACGCAGAGCCCTCTCTGTTGGCACACGAGCCAAGTCGCCCCAGCATCGCCCCAGCAGCCGAGCATCAGATAACAGCGCACTCAGGGACTATGCGCATGCTCGGAAAGGAGTAGCGGCACCAGGTGATGATGTCACAAGCAGCGACTCATTAGCCGCGACTCGTCCAAGTTTTCACATGGCGGGTCAGTGTACTGCCAAGGATTTATATATATTTGCTTGGACTGGCTACAAGTTGTTTTTTCTGAACTAAAACCTCAGTATTCCGGTTTTATTGCAGTGTTGGCACTTTGCGATAAATAAGTGGGTTTTGGGTTGCAGTTTGGGCACTTGGTCTCTAAAAGGTTTGCCATCGCTGCCCTAGTGCAATGGATAAGTTGAGATGATGTATCGGACAAGAGGTGGAGGTTCTTTGGGCACAGATTTCATTTCTGCTATTTTTCCCAGTCCCTATGGGTACATTTGGGAATCACTGCAAAACGTACTAGGAAGTCCCTGTCAAAGCATCTTTTAGAAAGACCATGTCCATGCAGCAATCTAAGCACACAGATTGACAAGGACCACATTGCTCCAGTACTTCCCAGGGATCTTTGACTTGTTTTCAACTTCTCATTCCTCAGTGACTCGCCTTCTTTGAGGAGAGAGGAAAATTCGACTTGCTGTAAATGTTCCTTCTGCCCTAGTGATGGAACAGCAGTTAAGTCCCACCCCTTAGTTTGAGACTAGAGAATTGGATTCATAGCCATATGTCTTCTGAAATTAGAAATTTCAGGTCCTGTGTGCGATCCTTCCCCTTTTTCACTCTCAGTACTAGTGTTTTGTTTTTTGTTCTTTGATGCTGTTGTTTTAATTTATGCTCTGTCTCTTGGTTATAAAGTTACTTTAAGGCAGTTTGCAGTTCTAACATGTTCCACCGGGTTCTCAGGAACTGAAGTTATCATTTGGGAGAACAAAGCCACTGTATGCATGGCAATAGCAGCTTTTATGTCTTGTCTCTCCTGACAAAGGGAAACACAAGTTAATCCACGTCTACCTTAGTGAACGGTTGCCCAAGAAGGACCATTTTATTTGTTTTTTTATTTCAATTGCTATATCCCATCCAGTTTCCATGACATATAAAGCTCTATTGATACTATCTTTGGCATAACTGCAGTAAGTTAAGGTTGTATTTAAAAAATTTTCTCTCTGCCTATGCAAAAGGGTTTTTTTTTTTTATAATTGATTCATTTTTGTTGCTGCTTTGTTGCCATCTGATTTACTATACGTAGTCCAAAAGGCCCATGATTTATTACAATACTGGCAGATCAAAACAGTTTGTACCTGAGCTGGAAATGTACATAGCATGCTCTTCTCTCTTCCAATAATAAGCACAAGCATCATCCACTGAAAGTTTTCCTGCACAAACCCCACTGAAATGATGGGGAGCTGTGCAATTCCTGTGCATTTTACTAAAAAAGTTTGCCACAGGAAAACATATCAATAGATTGTACAGCTGACCTTCCATTCTGCATCCCTCAATGATACTCCAAATCTCCTGTCTGCAGCAGCTGCCCCTCTTTGTCTCCCAGTGCTACTGAGTCTGTTTCACAAAAATCAAAGATGATTTAGAAAGAAAGCTTGGTACTGGCTTCTTCAAAATAAATTGCTCCATTTACACTTTGTTCATTCTCCCAGATCGCAAAGGATGAAAACAAGCCCTTGGAATGAGCACTAGGACCTGGTGAAAATTGCTGCTCATCTGGCACTGAGCATTAAATAAGTTTGCCAACAAGAGACTGACGGTGGCGAATTTGATCTGGAATGGTAAAATCATCTCAATTGAAGGTTCGGGAGCCCTTCAAGAAGACACCCTGCAAGACTCCAAACTCTTTATTTTAAAAAGCTTCATATTCCAGACTCCTGGCCCATGGGCAAAAAGTCCTGGAAATTGAGATTGTTTGCTAATTGATACCAGGACATCACAATGCCTCTAATTTTGAACTTGGTTTTGGAAGAACTAACAAATAATATTAACCCTTTTTTCTGAAATTAGGGTCTAGAATATTTCCTGAACTTGGAACTTTATTTCTGAAAATAGAACTGAATTATTTCATTATATAAGTTTTTTCCCTCACTCTATCTTCTGCATTTGACTAAATTTAGTTCTTCACATGCCCAGAGCAAATCAGTAATCCCTCAGCTTAGCTTTATGCATTCAAGCAAGGTCAGAAGGAAGTAAAAAGGGGAGTTAGCAATTTTGGCATGGGTCAGTTTAGTGCTCCACTGCGAGTTAAAGGCAGGAGGATTGAGGATGAGTGATATTATTTAAACAGTAACATTAGAAACTCACTTTGTTATCTTGCTCACTTTATTTGTGGTAGCAGCATTGTGCATTGTAGTCCTTTTCGGCTGCAGTCCAATCTAGATGAACAGGGCCTCCAAACTTGGAGGCTGAAGAGCTTCCAGTGAAGAATGGAAGTGGCAGAAGCAATCTGCTTCTCTCTGCTCTTCCCACTCTTTTTCTCTAGACAGCCATTTTCAGCCCTCTTGCCAAGGCACTGCAGAAGACAGAGGCTACTGTATCGTGCTCTCTGCACTCCTCCCCTCCATGTCCACCAAACCTGCCCTTTGCCCCTTCTCTGAGATCGTGTGCCTGGCCTCAGGGCAGCACCCAGCCATGGTTATTTCTGCACTGGGATGTGGAGGGGGCTGGTGCACAGAGGACCTCCTCCAAGGTCCGGGCTCTGTCTCCATTCTTGGATCAAAGAATCCACAGTATCTTGTACCCCCCATAGGATTGCTTCTTAAGTAATCTTTATATTACATTCTATTTCATGGCTGATCATATAATCACAGAAAAAGTTTCTAATACTCATATAACCTATTCTTAATTTTTGTAATTTTCTTAACTAAAACATGCAATGGATTTCAGTGTGCATTTTAGTCTGTGGGGAGGTTTGTTTAGCCCTAATTTGGTTACCCACTAGGGTGTCTGGAACCCAATTAGTATAGGTTCTAAAGTTAAACAGCACTGATTTAACAAAGTGATCTCTACATTTCCCTCTGTTTAATTAATGAAAGCAGTGCAGTTTATTTCGATCCTTGGTTTCTCCTGGGGAATATCTTGCTGCTTTCATATTTATTTGCATGGGAAACTGATTCTTACTATTTTCAGATGGTTTGAAACTAAAGAGTTACAGTTTAAAGAGCCAGCAATTCAGATATTTTCAATCTATGTATAAAATTCACTCTCCTATCTCTATTCTGCCTCCTTGCTTCCAATGCCTTTTTCAACAGATCAACTGATTGATTCCCTAACTGTCTAACAGTATGATTTAGCAAGAATTCTCCAGCCCTTGGTTACATCACAATATGATAGACCGAATAGAATTTACATACATGCAGTTAGGCATGTATGTAAATTCTATTTGAGGGATGAAAATAAAACAGATTTTCCCAGTTAAGCCCTGCAGATTTCATTCCATGCCCCACAACTACTGGTGTTGAGCTATTGGTCAGGCCAATATATAGATTCTGGTTTTTTTTTTTTGGGGGGGGGGTTAAATGAAGACAATGTATGCAAATTTTGATTCACTTCCTACTTTATTGCCTTTAAATATGATCTATGATGAAATAAATCACAGTATTGCAAGAATTGTTATTTACTGTCCAGAGACTTGGCTATTGGTCAGTATAGGAATTGAAAGACAGACAGACAGACAGACAGACAGAAAGACGAATTTTGCTGTGCAAAATGTTTACAAGATACAGTTATTTTCTATAAACTTCTAGGGAGTGTACATTAAGATTGGCCATACTTCCTGAACATGAAGCATTGGCTAACATAAATTAAGAGCATTAAAATACTTCACAAATTTGTCCATGTAAGATGGTTTATGCTACTATATAGTTTGTGCTACTTTTAGTGAGCTGCTATTTGAATAAGTACCTTGTCATGATGTTTTAAATGTAGCATGAATTTAAATTCATTAATTATAGTACGCCAGTAATAAATCATGTAAGTAGTTCTGCTTAACACCTTTTGTTTAATAGCTCTTGTATAATAACTTGCCCAAGGCTGAATTACCTGAGTTGTACTTCATTTTCTCTTGGCTGAACCAAACAGTTTTTATCAGCTTTGTAGTATGCATTGCTAAATTAGTCCCTGTTGTGTCTGTGAGTGAGTGGCTTTCAGGAAAGTCAGCAAAGGATCCCAGATACTCATTCTTCTTGCTTGCTTGCTCTTTTTAAATTTTATTTTATTTACAAAAACTACATAACAAAACTATACAAATAACATAAATTGCATAATACATAGACTAAAGATTATACATAGCAACATAGGCTAAAAATATATGTAACATCATAAACTAAAACTATACATAACAACATGGTGCTCCCATCACCCTCCAGAGTACAGCGTACAAAAGATCACCGATGTACCCCGTGTCTCTCCCTTTGTTTCTCTAATATCTATAGTAAAAAAAATCCATATATAGTGGTACCTTGGCTCACGAACCTAATCCGTTCCACAATTCTGGTTGCAACCCAAATTGGTCACAAGCCAACTCAAGTTTCCCCATAAGATTCAATGTAAATAAGGTTAATCTGTTCTTTACCATAACTTTATGCTATACATAAAGGACAGCATATAAAAGTTTAAATAAATAAATATGTAATTTTTTTTAAACCACAAAAATACAGTATGAGACACGTCCCCGGGCTGCGGGCCAAGCCACAGCCACCTCGCCAAGCCCAGGGACAGATGCAGTGGGGAGAGGCGGGAGGCACCACGCTCGGCCATCTGCAGCCCCGTCCCTTGCCTCCCCTCGCCTCAGCCCACGGAAAGCAGCCCTTATCTCCTTCCTCGCAGCCCTGTCCCGGCTGGGGAAGCCGTCCCGCACCCACCTTTCCGGCCTCCTGCTCCTACTCCCCCTCCTGGAGCCGGGTGAGCACCTGCGAGGGGACCTTTCTCCGGCTTGGAAGCGGGGCAGTGGTGAGGAGCTGGGAAGTCCTCAACTGAAGTGAGCGCACCCCCATGGCTCCCCCTTGTGGTGGGTGGGGAGAAGGTTATTATTTGGAGTGTTTGTGCAGGGAAGATGGCCAGGATTGCGATTGTCACCCATTGCAGAGTTTGCGACCTGAGGCTAAATTTTTCCAAAATTTCTGCTCATCATTATCATTATTATTATTATTATTATTATTATTATTATTATTATAACATTTCTATGCCGCCCCTTGCCGAAACCTCGGGGCGGCTTACAACATGATAAAATACATTGAAATACAATAGTACATAATAAATTACCATTAAATATAACAATACAAAAAATACATTGATTTACAAGTACAAAATTAAAATTATCAGTATAAGATAAAAATATAGGAGGAGAAAGAGAAGGAAGAAGAAGTTGCCCAGGCCAGATCATATGTTTTAACAATTGAAATGATGTTTAAATAAAAAGGTCTTTACCTGGCGCCGAAAAACCAGTAACGACGGTGCCAGGCGGACCTCTTTGGGGAGTGAATTCCATAGGTTGGGCGCCACCGCAGAGAAAGCCCTCCTCCGGGTACTTACTCTCCTAATTTCTTTCATGGAGGGTTCCCGGAGAAGGGACTCTCCCGCAGATCTCAAAGGGCGGTCGGGCATATACGGACGTAAGCGCTCGTTCAGGTAGCCAGGACCCAAGCCGTTTAGGGCTTTGTAGGTCATAATCAACACCTTGAATTGGGCCCGGGCTTCAATGGGAAGCCAGTGAAGCTGACGGAGGACTGGAGTCATGTGAGCATAACGCCCCGTCCCCGTCAGCAACCTGGCAGCTCTATTTTGCACCAATTGAAGTGTTCGGACTGTCTTCAGGGGAAGCCCCACGTAAAGCGCGTTACAGAAGTCTAGGCGGGAAGTCACCAGCGCGTGTGTCATGACCCGAACTGCTCATGAACTGAGGTGTTTGTGAGCTGAGGTACCACTGTACTTGTAAAATCATTTATTTTCCTTTCCCCTCTCCCGATTTTCAAATCACATGTTAATTTGTCATTAATGGCTAAGTTCCACATTTCGTTGTACCAGTCAACAATGTTGATTAAATCTATAGCTTTCCAATTTTTAGCCATTAGTAATCTGGCAGTGGTAACCATAATGATAATCAATTCTTGTTGTGCTCTGTCTAATTGTGAATCCAAAAAAGTATTCAAATAACCAGGCACATCAAAATCTTTCTATACATAATATCACTAATTTCCTTAAATATCATTGCCCGTTCTTTCTGTTTAATATTGCACAACCACCACATAGGATAGTAAGTCCCTTGTTCTTTTTTGTACCTCCAACAAAGAGGCGTTATTTCAGTATTAATTCTGATCAACCTTACCGGTGCAGTATGCCACTTCCAAATTACTTTAAAACAGTTCTCCTTTACTCTGATCAACATACTCTTTGTAACTGAGAGCCAGTGTGATGTAGTGGTTAAGAGCATGGGACTGGGACTCAGATGATCTGGGTTCTAGTCCCCGCTCGGCCATGGAGCCAACTGGGTGACTCTGGGCCAGTCACAGACTCTCAGCCCAACCTACCTCACAGGGTTGTTGTTGTGGGGATAAGATGGAGGAGCAGATGTAAGCTGCCTTGAGCCCTTTGTAGGAAAAAGGCAGGATATATTGGAAAATAAAAATAAATAAATCTATTATTCCATAGTTTCAACCAGTTTACTTGACTAATATTTTTACTCATATCATCTTGACAACTTTCCAAAAGTCTACATCGCCCATACTGCCCTTCTATTAGCATTTTATATATTATACTTGTAATTCCTCTATTACTACTCTCTTCCTTCTCTACCAGTTCTTCAAATTTAGTTAATTTTCTTATTTCACCAAGTGTTTTCCTCGTTTCCACCACCCAATTTTGTAACTAAATCATCTTCCAACCCAAACCCTTAAATTCTGCACATATTTGACCCATTTTCTCTTTATTATCCAAAATTTTTAACCAGTCCTTCAGTCTAAATATGTTCAGTTCTCTTAATACTCTCTGTAACTTGGGAATTCTTGGGAATTTCACATTCTTGGGAAAATTCTTCATTGCAGTTACTGGAGTTAATGGGGAAATTACCGGGCTTAAAATCTTCCTATTATATCTCCACAATTCCAACATATTCTTTAGAAATGGATTTTCTATTTTCTTTAAATCTAGAACATTTTCCTTCCTAAATAATTTTTATTCCATATGAATTCTATCCTTTTTGAATGTAACATCACCCCAAAGTAACTCTTTGTAGATCATCATATCTAAAATATATCTTATTTGATTTGTTAAATAGTAAGTTTTAATATTTGGTAAGCCTAATCCTCCTTCCTTTTGGTGTTTGTAACATAAATTTTTATTAATTCTAGCCTTTTTCCCCATTACAAAAGGAATTAATCATATTCTGCTAACTTTTCAAATTAGAATCTGCAATCTTAATGGGCAGCATCCAAAAAAGGAAATTAATTTTGGAAATTATCTTCATTTTGTATACCGCAATTCTACCAAACCAAGATCATTTGACCTTATCAAACTCCTTAATATAGTCCTATATTTGTTTTTTAAGGCAATCCATATTCAATTTTGCCATTTTGTATATATCCCATGTAATATAAATTCCCAAATATTTTATTGTATCCCTCCTTTCCCTTCAAATAAGTCTTTCAGTTTGGCCTTATCTTCTTTGCTATAATTAAGTAACATAATTTCAGATTTGTCCCAATTAACTTTTAGTCCAGTTATCTCCTCAAATTCTTGTAAATGCAGCTTAAGTCTATCTATAACTTTTATAGGGTCTTCTAAAGTCAATAGGGTATCATCAGCAAATAAATTTACCTTAACTTTCTCTTTAAATCTAATTCCGTTCAGTTCTGCATCTTGCCTAATTACAGTAGCTAATAATTCTATAACCATCACAAATAAAATGGGAGACAAGAATATAATAGAGAAATAGAAAAAAATCCACTTATGCCCAATGCCTTCTTAAGTAATATAGGTAGAGTAGTAAAGAATAATAAAGAGGGGCTCTCTCCTGATTTTCCTCCAAAATTAATTCTTATCCGTTCACATTCTTATCTTAAAGACACTAGGACTCTTTTCGTATAATACTATTGTTTGCAGTCTTCTACTATGTTGCTGCTCTGAAAAGTTTCAGTAACACTCAGGAAGAAATCTGAGTCCATTAGTCACACATTTCAGATCCTCATTTCAACAGTCTTCACCCCTCTTATCTTGCTAATTCACATTAATAATTATCAGTATACTTTACATAAAGTTTAGATAGTATCAAAATCTTGGCATACATAAGTGTAAGCAGGCCTCAACAAACATTTCATCAAGACAGGATCCCCGTTCTTAAGCAGCCATCTTCCAAGTTGGCAAGCTCCTTCCCCAATATTCATTCTAATTAAAGGAAATAGACATTACAAGAAACACTATAGATCACTATAGAATGAATCCAGTTTCTGGATTCAGTGAATCTAGTTAGACTGTGGGTGCTTTCAGATGGAGGGTTCCTAACACTACCAATGAGAAAGTATTATGCCACTCTTCAGTCTTTTCCTCCTTAACCAAGTTTTACTGGTAAGAAAAAAGATGGAAGAAGCTATGGTAAAATAGAAGAGGATTAGTGGAGGACATCTGCCCTCCTCCTCTAGTAAAATTCCATCAGTAAGGTAGGGTGATTGCTCAGTAAAAGGATTTTCTACAAGTACCCCTTGACCCTAAAAAGAAGAAACAAAACTAGATAGGTAGCTAGCTAGCCTGAGGACGATGTCCCTATCTCTTTCTGTCTGTCTCTCTATATATACATATATAGCCTGAGGAAGGTTACTCAAGCAGAGGCTTGAAAAACTAATTCTAGTTGTCTTGTGTGACTGCTGTCCTTGTTTTACAGGTTATTAAGAGGTGCAAAAAGTCTAGTCATATGCAAATACCTTACTAAAAAGTCATTTCCTCCTGCATGGCCATTTTGTTACTACCAACGAAGCCTTCAGCAGCCAATATTGAGGGGTGCAGGTATATGGCACTTAATCCAGATGAAGCACTTACCTGACCTTGGTAGTGGGGATTAAGAACATCAGTGTTTACTCCCTCATAAGCTTGTGTCGGGGTCCTGAATCCTGGAGTACGCTGCATCTGCAGTGTGAGGGGGAAAAAAATCAGTGGTCTGGGGAGAAGCAGTGCTTGAAGTACAGCTGCATGTAATGGGAAAACTGGTTGCTTCATGGCTGGTGTGCAAATGATGGGTATCCACAGAGAAGTGGTGAACATGCTCCAAAAACTGGCGAGCTGAGGAGCTTTGGCTACTTCCAAAGCTGTGCCAGTCTGAGTAGCACTCCCTGTGCATGTTTCTGGATGCCTCATTCCAAACTTGATGGAGGCGTGCTGCTCCCGGCACAGTGTTTGAGAGTCAAGGGAGGACAACCTAAGAGCTGCCTGGTCCAAAGGCAGAGAGTGATCCCGGCCCCCTTGGCCAGGGGACCTCACCACCTTGTTCCCATGACACCAGTGACTGAGGGAGCAACTTGCAAGGAAGCACAACTGACCGGGGTGGCATGCATGAGGGGTGACAGACCAAACAGTGCAGTTCCTCAGGATTCCTGCTGGGGCTGGGAAGTTCTCAGCTGATCCACACACAGCAACAATCCCATCCAATGGTCTCCACCTCCCTGTCACAACTTGCTCCCCATGGACACAAGGCAAACTGTAGAGGATCCCTTCAGGCACTCCTGGTGTCACCACCCTTGTCTCTGTGCCAGGTAGAAAGGAGTTCTTGGTAAGCTCCACCAGTCTGTACAAAACCCCATAGAGCCTCTGCATCCCAGCGAACGTGGGTTCCTCCATGCACCCCACTGGACATGAGAATCAGCCTTCTTGGGCTTCTTTGTAACATTACATCCCTAAAACTGCTTTGCTGTATTATGAGGATGGGTGGAGAGGATGCTAAAGGGGGAAGAGAAGAGGGGTTGGCAGATAACAGCGTAAGGGTACACCCTCTTCTCCCATGCAGAAGCAGCTGGTGGAACAAACAGGAAAACAGCAGAAGAAGGACCGGGGGGGGGGGGGCGGAGTGGGGAGCCTTGGCAGGCCCTGGCAGCAGAAGAACTGGGGAAAGCATACAAAGGGTTCGTTCGCAGCTTTTGCTCCAACAGTGTAAGAGCTGGTCTGTTTGCTTGTAGGT
The DNA here is from genome assembly GCF_004798865.1 of Varanus komodoensis. NCBI lineage: Eukaryota > Metazoa > Chordata > Lepidosauria > Squamata > Varanidae > Varanus > Varanus komodoensis. Next base: position 918,133 of record NW_025335627.1, on the reverse strand, counting down.
GAATTTAAAAAAAATCTTTTTATCTAAGCCTTTGATGGTGGTCTATTACTAATTCACATCATCAGCACACTTCTACAATATTGAAGCATGGATACATGTGTAGACATGTGCCCCTTTAGAAGTTGTTGGGCTGCAATGTTCATCAACCCTCAGCATGCCCTATCCAATCAGAAGTCCCACTCCTATTGTAAGGTATCTCTCCATGGTGCACTGAGACACTACGCCAAAGAGCCAGCACAGAGATAAGTCAGCCAAGTACACATTTAGATATGCCTTATGTGCAACAGTAGGTTTACGAACTTCAGCCACCTTGAAAGAGTTTGCAGTCTTCCAACTAAGCGAATTCCCTATCTGATTGACAAAGAAGAAACCTAACATTCAGAGAGACAGGCACTGGCACTACTCTGGCTCCACCCCCTTACATATCTCATGTGTTGCTGCTGTCTGGGAGACACAGACTGAAGATTTGATCCAATGCTGGAAGCAGCTGCAGCATCCCTAAGTCTTTGCCCGCACTAAGTACTCTCGGGCAGATCCCAAGGGGTGATTTTACATGGCAGCATGGCTTGCCCCCAGCAATCGGATGAGCTCGTATTTTTTGTAAATGGCAAGAAGGTAAGATTTTCCTTGTTTTGAGAGTTTAATGTGCTCTGTTGTTTTTAGTCTAGAAAAAAAGTGTGTGTATGTAGGGGGGGGTTACTTCTCATATGCACAAACAAAGCTGGCAATATACTCTAGAGTTTATTCCCGACCTTGTAAATTGATTGACTTTACACATTTTCCCCGTGGGACTTCCTATATTTTTTTTAAGTAGCTGAGACTTCTTGTAGTTGCATCATTAGCCAACAAGAAGCATTCCGATCAAAGAAATACCTGCAGCTGTTCAGTTTATATAATGGGCCTAAGATGTGCCTACGCATCCTCAAGTATTTGAATGCCCAGGTCCTGTTAAAATGGATAGGAATCTAGTGTCAGGTCTGTTTTGTTTGAAATAAATTCTGCAGCTGTATAATTTTATCTGCTGTAGTAATATGCTGTCACATCATATCACCAGAGTTTTAGCACTGTAAATAAGGTAGGAGATGCTTTAACAATCAACTGAGTGATCTCCTTTACGCATCACTATTTTGCAATATACATTGAAGTTGCAGGGTGCCCTATCTAGACTGGGTGCTAGGAGTGGGGGAATTGTTTCCTGCCCCCAACCCCCACATACTAGGATCATGATCCGGATGGGAGGTCCCTGCACCTACTCCAGAATAAAAATTAAATTCCTGTCCATTTTGGTTCTTGGAGCTGTGTAACAATCTGAGATGGAAAAACTCCTGATGAAATCTGAAGACATTCCCGTTAATTTCTCCTCCAAGTAAAATGTAGATCATGGTTCTAGCACAAACATGCTTCCAACCTATGCACAAGACAATTCAATTGAAGTGACATTTGCACAAGTAGAGCTGTGCATTACACTGCGCCATTTCTTCCATCTTCCACTCCTGCAACCTGTTGTGTAAATGTAATGAACAACTATTCGCAAAAAGATTTAGAAGAGCCAATTGAGTATGTGGAACTATGCCATTAGATGCTGCTGCATATATATAATCTAAAACATTTCCCCAACATATTGACTTCTTTTTTCTACTACAAAGACATTTGTATTTACAAATACTTTACCCAGGGAGGGAAAGAGCTTTGCTAGCTAATTGGCCTATATTGCCACAGTTATATATCAAGTATTTTCAACTAGGACTGTTCTACAATATCCATTCTGTCTATAATGGAAGAAAAGTATTTTGAAATCCTACTGATTTCACTGGGCAAGAATTGCATGCGTTACTAACTATACTGCTGAAAACTAGTGTTTGTTACTGGTGAACTGGCTGGATTATGTCCATATTTTGCACCAAATCTTATCAGAGTCATTCTAGAAAAAGAGGATCACAACAGAAATGGAAATCATACTTGCTACTTATGGAATAACCATAGAAAGTAGTAATAGGATGCTTAATCATTACGGTCAGATTCCTCCTCAGATCAGAAAAATACATTAGATAGGTATGCTGTTGAAAAATACCCCAGGTTGAATTTGTCTCCTCTGCCCTGTCATGTGTAAGAGAAATTATTTCATGTCTGGATGTCATAGGAATATAGGGGGGTTCCAGACAGAGAATTACTAGGACTACCTTGCAGGTATTGCAGTTTTGTTGCCCTAAGGAATTTTCTGCAAGGAGAAAAAAGATGGAAGGAGCGGTGGCAAAACACAGGAAGGTACTCAGAGTAGAAAACAGTGTCACCTGGGTCCCCATAAAAGTTGGTAAAAGAACCCAGGGCAATAGCACAATTAAAGAGCAATCTGATTCTGGATATGTCTGTAAGGAGCTGCTTCATGCTAACTCAGATCTTTGGCTCGTCTAGCTCAGTGCAGCTTACACTGGCTGGCAATTGTTCTGCAGGCTTTCAAGCAGAGGCCTTTCCTAGTCCTAGCTGGAGATGCCAGGATCCAACAAAGAATCTTTTTCAAAATATTCAGGCTCAGAAATCCCTGGAAAACATCAGCCCAGTCAATCTAGATGAATATTAATGTATATCAACCTGGCTGAAGTTACTCATAGCTACCAAGCACACAGCTGCTTCGGTGTTACCCTGTGGTGGCCCACTTTGTCTGTGTTCTGAAATAAATGGTTTCCTTGTTATCTCATCCAGTCTTTATGCTGCAAAATTCAGTAACTGCAAATTCTCAGTTTTGAACAGATGGAGGGTGTATTTGATCAGATGACAGGCCGTAACAAGGCTCATAAATGTCAAACTTTTGTGTAGTTCATATTCCTTGTGTGCCAAAAACCCCAACCCTTTGAGAGGCACAGTCCACTGTAAAAAATTGCCTGTAAAGCATAAACAATTATGGTAAGATCCAGGACCTTTCCTCTTGCCTTCACTAGCAGCTGGCACAGCTCAAAGGATTTTCTCAAGTAATTCTTTACTACCTGATTAAAAATGGCCTGATGAGGGGTAAGAGGCATACATCCGTAATACGATGTTTGAATAAGAGAAACTGAAATAAAACTCTAGGTCCATTTTATTAATCCCCACAGCCAAAGGCATAATTCCCTTGAACAAAGTATGCAATGTGCTTATATGCTCTTCTTCCATTTCTAATGCAGGTGATAGAAAGGTATGAGGATCCTGAAGAAAGGTTGCTTGATTACCTGAGAAAGGGGCGTATCCTTTTATACTCTTTCTTTTGCTTTGCTTCTGCTTTTGCATTGCATAGAGTTTCTACTGTTTATGTTATCACTGTAACCAAAACAGTGGATCCACTGAATTTGAAAAGTTGATTTTACAGCAAAAAGATAATTGATTAGGATGGATTTACAAGCAAGTATACCAATACGACACTGAAAATGAACAAGTTAAAATATGCATGATAAGATGGATGCAGAATGTTGGAGAAGAAATATCTTCCACCAAAGGGAAACCTTATGGGCAAAAGAAATAAAATTTACAGCTAGCCAAGCAGCAAGAGAAAATTGGTACAAGATGTTCTTTCATTAGTATATTATCTGAAAAGATATTGAAAAATGGGCAAGAATTATAATGGAAAGTGCTAAAAATGAAAGGAAGTGGATGGGACTTTTTCCCTTTTTTGTAATAAGGTCAAAAACTTGGAAAGAAATACATGCTGAAATACAGAAAATTTTGAAAATTAACTTCAAAGACTGCTCAACTAGTGAAGATTGGAAAAATAAGCTAGTTGAATACACAGTAAAGGCAAAAGTACCCAGCCATATAAATAGAAGACCATCCAAAGAATTTAAGGATAAATATAAAGCTTATTATACATAGTTTACTTAATAACTGAGAGAAAAAATGGAACTTACATAAGGATGACTTAGTTGATACATTTACTAACTAGCTATATAAATAGAAAACTAATTAAAGAATTTTATGACAAATTGAAATCATATTATGCCTACTTTATTCAGCAATAAAGAGAAAAAACAGAACCTATATACATTGTTAAGTATCGTGTATACAATAATCAAATTAGCTCCTTGAATTTAATTTCTTTTTCTTATGATATCATTTTGTTTTGGGGGAAAAGAGGCAAAAACCCATTATTAATTGTTACCAGGTTTGTGAATATGTTATAAGGTGAATTATTATGTACTTGATACCCATGTTAAAAAATTAATGCAATAATTAATAGTTTAATTAAGAATTAATTTAACTAAGTATCATTTTAAATAGGTATGTATTATTAGGTTAAAATTGTAGTTACAAAGTTGGTAGATGCAATAAATATTTCCCACATCTAGTGTTATATATAATTTTTGTACAAGATTCCTTAGTAATTTTTCTCTTCTCTATAAAAAAAATCTGTGCAACCTGTCCTGAAATGAATCTGAGACAAAAATTATGTCCAGCTTCCAAGTGAAATTGTCTTTGTAATGCCATCTTCAATTTAAAAAAAAAAAAAGTTTATCCAGGACAATTATTTTATTCCCAGCATGGCCAAGACTCAAGATATTTTCAGAGCAGCTGATAGACCGAACAACTCGATAATTTTGGCTTTCACTCCACTTTACTTATGTTCACCCATAGATAAAATTGGATGACCTGCCCATCAGAAAAGTTAGGAATACTTTAAAGCCAGAAAGTTTTCAATTATGTAACTTCTTATCCTCTCTCTCTGTGTTGGATCTTCTGTTTTAGGTACTGAAATGTCTTGTGCCAACTCTGCTTATCAACTTAAGATTTCTATTTTTCTGACACAAATCCATTAAAATCTGACTTCTCAAATCCATTAAAAAACTTGGCCCTTGCTATTGAATCAAGTTTAAGTACTCAAATTATAGATAAGGAAAAACTAGAGTGAACTTAAAGACACCTACAAACACTATCTTCTATCTCTACCCAATATTCTCTACATCTTGTCCAGGTGTTGGACATTTAAAATGGTCTGTTGTGTGGCATACTGTTTTTCGCTTATGTTTTTAACTTATTTGTTTTATTATTGTTAAGTGTATTTCTTTTTAAAAAAAGTTTTCATGATCATTAGCATCTAGAGTCCGATTTTATTGGTGGGGCAGGGCGGGTACAAACTGAATGACTGAGTGAAGAAATAACTGAAATGTGTTCAGACAGTGTGTTGTTTTTTCAGTAAGTTTTTGGTTTCCCTTCCGTGTCATTTCAGCTAATAGAATACTGTATATATTTAGCTATTTTTGCGTGTGCGCACACTATCTTCTGACAGGGCTCAGATTTTGTTCAATGTGGTTTTATGTAGGAAGCCAATTAAATATTTCATCATTAGTTTTTTTTAATGAGAGTTAACTCATACAAGGCACATTCCTAGGGCCTTCCAATGTTGTCTGGGAGCCATAGGATTATTCAAAGCCCTAGATCTGAAATCTCTCAAACTCAGAGCGTGGACTCCAATGACAGAGTCCCTGTCCTGCCCTGCCTGCAGCTGAAACCAAAACAGCCATGGTGCTTGCCTGCGCAAGGTGGAGGGAGAAGAGGAGGCATGCTGGGGGGCCGGGAGCAGAGGAGGCAGGAGCCAAGGACTTAAGCATTGCGGCTTCCTTCCCTCCACCCCATCCCTGGTGCTTTCTCTAGATGCCTCAAAATGGCCGCCTAGATCAGAATTGGGCATCCCCAGCTCTGCACCCCATTCAGGGCATAGGGAACACTTAGGCCTCCCAGCTCAAAGGGGTGATAGATTTTGCCGTTTGGATACAATCCCATACAGGTTTGGACAGGAAAAAGTAATACAACGCCAGGCAATTCTGAGTCAGCAGTGCTTACCCAAGGAATATTTAAGCTTAAACCAGCTTCATTATGGAATAATTGTTCAGAAAGTTATTTATTTATTTATTAAAACATTTCTATGCTGCCCCATTCGCCGAAGCCTCGGGGCGGCTCACAAGTTAAGGAGGACTCTGGTGGAAGCAGGTGTAGTTTTCCTGGTTTGCTCAACACTTATAATATCTGTCCTTCCAAAAAACTTCGATTAATTTTACCAAATTGTAAAAACTACTAAAAGCTTTTATTAGGGCTGGGAAACACCTCAGCTGCTTTTAAAAGCTACAAAAGTCATCTCTAAGGTGATGGACTGTCCTTATTACTGTATCTTTTTATGAGCCAGAAGTACCTCATACATTTATGAGATAAAGACATTTAAAATGTCATCCCATGACTAGTAATGAATCAAAGGGATGGACTATTTGAACAGACCTCTGCAATAGGGCAGTTTGGGAAATAAATGTATTTCTCCACAGCTTTTTGGATGGGGTCCTTTTCCAGCTTACATGTGATGGTTTCCTCAAGGAGTAGAGCCTCTTTGGTGGTGGCATCTTAATTATGCAGTGCTCTCCCCTTTGAAAATCATGTTGCTATCTCCCTTCTGGTTTTCTGGAAGAAAGTTAAGAACTTCTTATACACCCAGACCTTTAAGGAATGTGTTCTTGGCGATACAGCATTTTCTGCTCATCTTTTTAGGAATTAGGTCATAAATACAGCCATTTAAATATACCGATGTTATTTTTATATTAGATTAATGTCTGCTATGTTACCTATCTTGAATCTACTGGATGGAAAGGCAGGATATTAAATGTATATATAAACTATTAAACCTTTGTTAAGCCACAACACCAAAAGTAATTGGTGTTTTTGGTTTTGTTCACAAAAATGTGTGACCAAGAGATGCAATACTAAGGGACTGAAGAGGATACATAATTTCTATGAACCTGCTACAGAACAATACTTATAACCCACTTTTACTTACAAGTAAGTTCCAAGTCCTGGTAAATGTGCATAGGATTACAGCTTATGTCTACATAAAATTTCAAAATAAAATATTAACTTCTTAGCTGTCTAGGAAACATCTGCCATGTGTGTAATCTTGAAAGTAGCTAGCAATAACTTGATGCAGAGCCTTCTTTTCCTTTGTTTTCTCTGCACTCAAATTAAAATAAAACTGGTGTTACGGGAAAAGACTGCTTCCCTCTTTCTTTTCCTCAACTGCGTTCTATCAGTCATCCTCACAGGAACCAAGTATGGCTGTGGAATCGGAGGCTGTGGGGCCTGCACTGTGATGATCTCCACCTACAACCCGGACTCCAAGAAGATCCGGTATCCTTCAAAAAAGTCTCTGGAGAGAGGAGGGAGTGGGAATGTCCATAGGCCGCAATGAGGGCTGGGTTAAGGAGCCGCTGCAGCAGCAGGTCTGGCTCATATCAAGAGCCAGCTCAAGTGATGATGCTGCCCTAGGTAAAAAAATGATTTTGTGCTCCTTTCCAGCTACCCTCCCATCCTTCGCTTCTTCATCTCTGCAGCAGGCAGGGTAGTTGAGGCCTCTCCACGGTGTTATTGCCACAGCTGAGGGGATCCCTTCTAAGAAGCTCTTGCTCCAGGCCTGCTTGTCTTGAGATTATGTCATGGGAAATGCCAACCATATTTCCTCTGGGGGGCTTTCTGGAACAGCCTGGGGCCATTTGCGTTCTGGTGCAGCATACTGGATATAGGATCGGGCTGGCTCTGAGATCACTGCTGACAGCAGCAGCCCTGGTACGTGCCACAAAAGGCATCAGAATTCTCCTTGACATCCCAAAGACATTATCCGGCCAACTCCTGTCCGCTTCCATTCTGCTCATTGTATGGTGTGGCAGTAACCACTGTGGAAGAAGTGGGAACCACCCAAACCAAGCTGAATCCTATCCAGGTGAGAGTTAAAGGCTAGGAAACACATTTGCTATCTGATCAAAGTTCATTAATTCCACCCTTTGGAATATAAAACCTGGTGACATGGAATGTCCAAGACAGGCACTACAATGTCGGGGTTCTCCTTCTCTTGGCATGTGTGCCAGGGACCCAGGGAAAATGGTATTTTCCAGGGTTCCCAATGCATGGCTCCCCATTATAACAGTGTCCAATATATGTGAGGGGAGGGAGAAATGTTTAGAACTTCATATTGACTTTCTTAACAATAAAAAGAGGTGAATGAATTTTTAAAACTTTCTAATTGTACAAGCAGATACTAATATCAGAATGACAACAGCAGGATGCAGCAATAAAAATCAGAAAGGTCCAGTGGTAAAATAAATGAATAGGGTTCTTACCAGGAGATGGCGTTTTTGTATGGACTCTCTGTTCAGATATGTATTTCCTTCCAGGTAAGGCTTGCAAAGTGTCATGGTTCGCAGTGCGGCTTCTGCACTCCCGGGGTGGTGATGTCTATGTATTCCCTGTTATGAAATCACCCTGAACCCAGCATGGAGCAGATAGTTGCATGCCTGGATGGTAGGTTGGCTTTCTTCCCCACCCTACCACCTCTGTCTTCCTTTTCCTTTCAAAGCTGGTTAGTAAATTGGCCCTACTTATAAAACAACTATTTTTGCACACATATCATGGTCAATTGGATGGTTATGTGACTGTTGGATAACTATTGGATAGCTGGATAATTATGTGGCAAATATGGATGGTTATGTGACAAATTCATGCTTCAGGTGGTTTATGATAGGTTATTATCACATGCAAGATGGACAGTTCTCTTCATGTGGAAGTTCTGCACATACATGCTTAACCCCATAGATAAGGCCAGTGCTGTGCTGCAGGGGTGTCTGCTTAGGTCAGCCTCTGTTTCAGCCCTCAAGGGTTGAGGCATAAAATGCACACATGCTTCTGGCTGCACAACGATACCTTCATGATATGGCCCGTTCTGAATGTGGGTGATGGGATAGCATTTGCTAGAATCAGAATCTACTCCGGAAAGTAATCCAAACTATTACCCAAATATTTTGAGTGTATGAAGTCGAAAACTGAAGTCTTTGGTTCAGATGATTGGGAAACCTGTAGCTTATCGCTGCCTGATCATTTCTTCCAGGTAATCTATGTCGTTGCACTGGATACAGACCTATAATTGACAGCTTCAGTGTTTTCTCTCCGGTAAAGGAAACAAATAGGTAAATCAATACATTAATTGTGGACAAAGGTGTGTGTTTGTGGGACTAAGCAGAGAACATGGAAAATCATTTTCCTGAACAGCATTAGCCACATGTGTGTGTGTTCTCTGCTGAGGACATGCAGGGAACCTGAAGGAATACCTACCAAGTTTTAGAGTGTTTTAGAGTAAGGATGGGGAACTCTTTTCAGCCTGCGGGCCAAAGTAATTCTGGGTAAGCACAGGAGGGGAGGGGATGTGCCCAGCCTCCTGCTGGAATGCAACCCCATCACAATTGCCCAGACCCCATTTGCTCACAAATGCACCGCCATTCACACGGACGTGCAGACTCATGCATCACCCCCTCCACACTGGTGTCGGGCTTTTACGAAGTCCCTTTGCTGGCACTGAAGGCTTTTTAACAGTATAGGAAGGGTTTGCAGTGGAGGAGGGGCATTTTTTCAAAGAAGGGAGTCACAGGGAGGTGGGGGGACCAGCAGTGGCTCCCTCCCAAAACTGCCTCTCTCCACATCCCCAGCGGCAATTAGGCTTTCAAAAGTCTCCACTGGCCTAGTTTCTGGTTTTTGTTTTAAGTCTTACTTGAAACATGGGAAGAATGAAGGGATTTTTTTAAATCTCCAGTTGAACACAAGGGTAGAATTAAATGCTGACCTCCCATGGGCCACAGGTTGAGAAAGGGAGAGAGAATAACAGCACAATCCTATTTGTGCTTACTGAGAGGTAGGTCCCACTGTGTTCACGAGGGCTTGCTCCCAAGCAGTTGTGCCTAGGAGTGTGACATTTCTTGGAGATGGGAACTATAGGGTTACTGAATGAGTTTTTTGTTTAGGAATGCTGCCCATTAGCAGGGAGTGGGAAATGTTGCATGGATAAAGAAGATGGGAAAGAGAAGGAATGTGACAAAGGCAAACCATCATCTACAAGGGGAAATCGGGTGAGCTACAACATTATGATTTCCACATTTCTCCTGAATGACCATTTGTGATCTTATGCAAGTGCCAAAGAGTTTCTGCCTGGCAGGCTCATGGCATCCTAGTCCTGTGCAGGAGACACTTTCTCAACTGCAGTGGCACTTGCCATGCCTTGCATTGGTACAGCTCAAATCAGGGCGTGCTTCTTTTTCCTAACGACTTGCTGCCTGCTCCCGGCATCTGCTGCTTGAGGCCACTGCCTCACTCTGCTTCATGGCAGGGCTGCCCCACTCTAAGATGCTCTATGGTGGAGAGATGTGATACAGAGATCATTACCCAGCATGCACGCACTCCCCCACCTGCCTCTGTCGACAGGCTTTTATAGCATTTCCCAAAGCTGCAAGACTTTTTGGCCAGAGTTGAAAGTGCAACGGGGAGAATTGGATGTGTCCTTCACAGAAAATAATGGTGTAGTTTTCAAAACACCTTTGACTGGTTTCATCTCCAGCCTTATTCAGCCTCAGCATGATCTCTTATATATGCAGATAAGGAAAATGCTGATAGAAGCAGATACCTAATTATACAATTCTGAGATGAGGTAATACGATTTTTGGATCAGGTAAAGGAAGAACTGGTAATCATAGATGAGCCAATTGCACCACAATGCAGCTGAGGACAGACACAGATTGTGTTCCACCCATTATGCATTACAGCCAGGCTGCAGCAATGTAAAGCCAGGTGGAAACAAGCTGTGATGCAGGGCAGGATGAACTGTTGCACTTTCCTCAGTGGCTAGAGTCTTGGAGCAAATTGGAAAATGTAAACTACAGGGGGAAAAGGAATACATGAGAGTATCACTGTGAATATCAGTGGAAATCTTGCTTTCTCTTGGCAGTTCACCTTGTAACAGCTGTCAGGAGAAAGAAAAGTTAAAAAAACAAGGAAAAAGAAGAAACAACCCCTATTCAGAGCTTCTCTGGATCAGAGTCCAGGGATGGGACCAGCTTTATTTTGGCAGCACTGTGGAGCCAGTGTGGTGTGGTGGCAAAAATACTGGACTGGGGACCTGGGAGATCCCGGTTCTAGTCCCCACTCACCCATGAAGCTTGCTGGGTGACTTTGGAACAGTCACTTACTCTCAGAATTGTTGTTATTAGGATAAAATGGGGTGGTGGTGTACTATGGAAGTCACCTTGGGTTCCCCACAAAAGGGAGAAAAAGCATGATATAAGTGCAATGCAATAATAATACTTCCCAGAATATTGTCCAGCAGAGGCTTCCAATTTTGGACAAATGCACACTTGTGCAAATCAACCTAAAAGTAATTTTTTAAAAAGTTGCCAACCACTAGTTGCTAACAGGTAAGCCTAAACTCTAAACTTTTAGATACTTTGAGAGTTTCAATAAACCTGTGGATAAGGATGATGTAGTATGCATTATTCATGTGAACTTCCAAAATTCTTTGGACAAAGACCCTCACCAAAGAAGCCTGAGCAAACTTGATAAGTTCATGGTAAACAAGTGTAGAGTGATGCATATTGGGGCAAAATTTCCCAGCTACAGCTGTAAACTATGGAATCTAGCAAGCAGCAACTGTTCAGGAAAGATCTTGGGGTTGCGGTGGACAGCTTACTGAAAAAGTTAGCCCCATGGGTAGCAGCTAAAAAACATGGGAATTTCCATGTTGGTCAAAATAAGGAGAGAAATTTAAAATAACACTACCACGATTATATTCTGCTCATACAAATCTCATACAAACCCAAGGCAAATCATTCAACATCACAGTAATCCAAGTCTATGCCCCAACCACTGGTACTGAAGAGGCTGAAGCTGACCAGTTCTATGAAGGACTACAACACCTTCTAGAATTAAAACCAAAAAATGATGTCCTTATCATCATGGGGGATTGGAATGCTAAAGTAGGAAGCCAAAAGATAACTGGAAGAACAGGCAAGTTTGGCCTTGGAGCGCAAAATGAAGCAGGGCACAGGCTGGTAGAATATTGTCAAGAGAATACGATGGTCATAGCAAACACTCTTTTCCAACATCACCAGTCAGTCAGCACAGAAATCAGATTGACTTGTGTTCTGCAGCCAAAGATGGAGAAGGTCTATACAGTCAGTAAAAACTAGACCAGGAGCTGACTGTGGCTCAGATCATGAGCTTCTCGTTGCAAAATTTAGACTTAAATTGGAGAAAGTAGGAAAAAACACTAGGCCACTCGGGTATGACCTAAATCATATTCCTGATGAATATACAGTAGAGGTGAGAAATAGATTTAAGGAATTAGATCTGATAGACAGAGTGCCTGAAGAACTATGGACGGAGGTTTGCAACATTGTACAAGAGGTAGCAACTAAAGCCATCCCAAAGGAAAAGAAATGCAAGAAAGCAAAACAGCTGTCTGAGGAAGCTTTACAAATAGCTGAGGAAAGAAGGGAAGCAAAAGGCAAGGGAGAAAGATACAAACAATTGAATGCAGAATTTCAGAGAATAGCTAGAAGAGATAAGAAAGAGAAGAAAACAATAGAATAGGGAAGACCAGAGATCTCTTCAAGAAAATTGGAGATACGAAGAGAACATTTCATGCAAAGATGGGCATGATAAAGGACCAAAATGGCAGGGACCTAACAGAGGCAGAAGAGATTAGGAAGAGGTGGCAAGATTACACAGAAGAACTATGCAAGAAAGAGCTTAACGTCCCTGATAACCACGATGAGGTGGTCACCGACCTCGAGCCAGACATCCTGGAATGTGAAGTCAAATGGGCCTTAGGAAGTCTGAGCAACAACACAGCTAGTGGAGGTGACAGTATTCCAGCTGAGCTATTCAAAATCCTAAAAGACAATGCAATAAAATGCTACACTCAATATGGCAGCAAATTTCGAAAACTCAACAGTGGCCACAGGATTGGAAAAGGTCAGTGTACATTCCGATCCCAAAGAAGGGCAATGCCAAAGAATGTTCAAACTACCACACCATTGGACTCATTTCACATGCTAGCAAAGTTATGCTCAAAATCCTACAAGCTATTCTCCAGCAGTATGTGGATCGAGAACTACCAGAAGTACAGGCAGGATTTCGAAGAGGCAGAGGAACTAGAGATCAAATTGCCAACACACGATGGATCATGGAGAAAGCTGGGGAGTTCCAGAAAAACGTCTACTTCTGCTTCATTGACTATGCTAAAGCCTTTGACTGTGTGGATCACAACAAATTGTGGCAAGTGCTTAAAGAGATGGGAGTACTAGAACATTTTATTTGTCTCTTGAGAAACCTGTATGCGGGTCAAGATGCAGCAGTGAGAATTGGACACAGAAGCACTGATTGGTTCAAAATTGAGAAAGGAGTTCAGCAAGGCTGTGTACTCTCTTCCTGCCTGTTTAAATTATATGAAGAGCACATCATGAGAAAGTCCAGGCTAGATGAATCACAAGTTGGAATTAAGATGGGAGAAATATCAACAACCTCAGCTATGCAGATGATACCATTCTCATGGCAGAAAGTGAAGAGGAACTAAAGAGCCTCTTGATGTGGGTGAAGGAGGAGAGCACAAAAGTTGGCTTGAAACTCAACATTAAGAAAACTAAGATCTTGGCATCTGGTCTTCTCACTTCCTGGCAAATAGATGGGGAAGAAATGGAGGGAGTGACAGATTTTATTTTCCTGGGCTCCAAGATCACCGCAGATGGGGACTGCAGCCAAGAAATTAAAAGACGATTGCTCCTGTGGAGGAAACCTATGGCAAATCTAGACAGCATACTAAAAAGCAGAGACATCACCCTGCCAACAAAAGTGCGTATAGTCAAGGCTATGGTTTTCCCAGTTGCAATTCATGGCTATGAAAGCTGGACCATAAGGAAGGCTGAGCGCCGAAGAACTGAGGCCTTTGAATTGTGGTGCTAGAGAAGACTCCTGCGAGTCCCTTGGACTGCAAGGTGATCAAACCAGTCAGTCCTAGAAGAGATCAACCCTGACTGCTCTTTAGAAGGCCAGATACTGAAGATGAAACTCAAATACTCTGGCCACCTAATGAGAAGGAAGGACTCACTGGAGAGGAGCCTAATGCTGGGAACAGTAGATGGAAAAAGAAGAAGGGGATGTCAGAGAATGAGGTGGCTACAGGGAGTCACTGAAGCAGTTGGTCTGAGCTTAAGTGCACTCCGGGGGATTGTGGAGGACAGGAAGGCCTGGAGGAATGTTGTCCATGGGGTTGCAATGGGTCAGACATGACTTCGCGACTAACAACAACAACATACAAATCTAGGGTATGACCAAATCCTAAAGATTTGATCACCACAGCTTAAAAAAAGCATTCTATAGAGATGGAAAAGTGCGGAAAGGGACTGCAGAAAATGACTGCACTGACATGAATAAGGGGCTGCAGCATCTCTGCTTCAAAGAGAGGAGAGGAAGGGAAACCATGACAGAGGTGGACAGAATTGTGCACAGTGTGGAGAAAGTGGAGAGGAAGCTGTTTTTCTCTCTCTTTCATACTACTAGAATCTGAAGTTATCATATGAAGTTGATTACTGGGAGATTCAACGCATCTTCACATGACATGGAACTATTTTTTTAGAATTTGCTGCCATGGGGAGTAGCGATGGCCTGACGCAGCCTGGATGGCTCTGAAGGGGGATTGGGAAGATCCCTGGAGGATATGGCTAGCAAAGGTTCCTAATCCTGAGCTGCCTCCAGAGTTGGAAGCAGTGTGTCTATGTACTCCGTGGCTGGGGAACCTGGGTCAAACGGTGCTGGTACACCCCATGTGTGCCTGTGGGTTTCCTGTGGGAAGTTGGCTGGCCATAGTGGGAACAGGGTCTTGTACCAGACCGACCCAGCTTGCCTCTTCTTATGTCGTAACAGTTGGCAAATGAAAACAATATTGCCTTCCAAAACGATGTTTTGTAATAAGGCTTTTTTGAAGGCATTAAAATATTGAATAAGTTGTGTCAGACAAATCTGAAGTGTAATGCCCATTGGATATTTGAGAAGTGTTGAATGGGCAAATGTTTTAATTGTTTCCCCAGGAGCAAAAAATCCTCACTGCACCCTCATACAACATTGCAGACGAAGCTCTTTCTAATAACCTGCCTAAGTACGGAAGCATTTTATGTTCATGGTAGCTAATCTACATTGGCAGCACCCTCTCTAAGAAGTTTGGTTATTTTATCTTTAAATGGGGATTAAGATAATTTAAAGAGATTAAGGAGAAAAGCTGTTCTAAATGGCTTGAGGAAAAGCAGGAGAAGGTGTTTCAGCAAACATAAGCAGGTAGCAACAGCATTTCCTGCAAAAGAGTCACCCACAGTGTGTTCCAAGCAACCCCTCGATGCCAGGTTGAACCTCCATGGGCAGGTCCCCTGCAAATAGGACACCCTGCAAATAAACCATCATAGGCTAGTTGTTCAAGGGTCTGCCGCTGTCCTGTCACTCCTTTTAAAAAATTGCCCCAATTTTGTGCATTTTTTGTTTTGGTTTTTTATTGTTCTTAGTCTTGAGCAAGTGCGCATTTGCACAGCTTTGTGAGCTTGAAATCGCATTCCTGGCTAGGCAACACCCAAGGGAGCTTTATTTTTCATTTTGGCTTGTCTTGATAGCTGTTAAAAGCTACTATCTCAAGAGAAACCAACGCCCTGACTGATCTTTGTCCCATTTTTCAAGAGCAGGCTTCAAGGGGAGGGTGGTTTCAGCTGCTGTGAAATTGCTCAAAATATTTGCACAACTAGAGTCAAGAACTGTGGATCTCTAATACAATTTCCGCAAATGGTGATTTGTGTAAACCAGGGATGACTTACTAGTTTTGAGTCACTGTTATTGTTGCAACGTTTAACATGAAGAGTATGAAGTGTGTCTTCTTCTCAAGACACACGCTCTGCCTTGGCCATTTTGCATTTTGAAAGAAAGTTCTCCCCAGAAGAGCACCAGACAGATTCATATGGGAGAATATGATTGTTCAGGTAGCTTGACCCAATGCTGTATACATAACCAGTGCTTTGAATTGTACCCAGAAGCAGACCGGCAGCCAGGAAAGCTGTGATAACCAGGGAATCACATGCTTCCCGTAGCCAGCCCCAGTCGGCACTCTGGCCACCAAGCTCTGGAACTGCTGAAGCTGCTGAACTGTTTTCTGTTCCAGCCCACATAGAGTAGGATATAACTAAGGCATGTGTAACCTTTGAAACATGATAACAATGCACGGTTTCTTACAAGCATCCTAAACACTTTGCACAACATACATTATTTAGGTATTGCATGATTTCTACTTACTGAGCTTAATTTTCATGGAGATACCTCTTGTGTGCCATCAACATGATATATCAGCCTCGTTTTTCCTAACAGAGAATTGTTGCAGAGAGCAAAGGACGAATGCTGGTTTTCAATGGGGAGAGGACTACATGGATTTCTCCCGTGTCCCTACAGGAACTTCTTGACCTAAAAGCCAGTTACCCCAATGCACTGCTTGTTGTAGGAAACAGAGTGTAGGTAAGTGAAGGGACTCCTGTATTATCTGCATTATCATTATTCTACTTCTATACCACCCAATATCCAAACCACACAATTAAATGCAAAATATAAAAATAGAACAGTAATGACATCATAAAATATATTAGTGATTTAAAACGTTTAAGCACAAAACAATAAAAAGCAGTCCATATACCTAGGCCTGCTTTTAAGAAAATGCTGGCAATGTCCCCTCACCCATATGGACCACTTGGAATTGGTAAATGCCACCTTCAGCAAAGGGGGTGGTCTTAATGTGGCGCTGTAAATATAGTAAAGTTGGCAAAAGGTGGGTCTCAGTGGAAAGATCATTCCATAATTTGGGAGCTACCACAAACCAAGCCTCCCTTGGAGATGGCCTTTGGAGGAGGGCCTCAAATGTAGAGTGTGGCATCCAGGTATGTCTTTTCTGGAAGAGGTGTTCCATCAAGTATTGTGGCCCCAAGCCACTTAAGGCTTCATCTGTTAAAACCAGCACCTTGAATAGAGCTTGAAAGCATGCAAGGCAGCCAATGTAAGTGGGCTAGAATGGAAGTTATATGTTCAGACCATCTGGTCCCACTTATTAGTCTGGCTGCCACATGGTGCACAAGTTGCAGCTTCTGAGCTGTCTTCAGGGGCAGCCCCAAGTAGAGTGCATTGCCGTA
The DNA here is from genome assembly GCF_004798865.1 of Varanus komodoensis. Classification (NCBI taxonomy): domain Eukaryota; kingdom Metazoa; phylum Chordata; class Lepidosauria; order Squamata; family Varanidae; genus Varanus; species Varanus komodoensis. Next base: position 901,112 of record NW_025335627.1, on the reverse strand, counting down.
ACCTGATTTAAAGATTCTCAGAGCTTAAATTATTAAAGTTAGATTACCAGTTGAAGGCACTCCATAGACCTCAAGTGACAAATATGGATCAAGCTAGAAGCCTGTTTCTTCAAGGGGAATCCAACCCCATCTAGAACAGGGTACTCACCCATCATTCAGGTAGAGAAACCCCCAACAAGCAACATGTCAGTCTTGCCTGGACTGAGCTTGACTTGGTTAGTCCTCACCTAGTCAATCGTTGTAGCCAGAAGCCAGTTTGGCAAATCTACAGTCTCCTGTGTTGAAGATGAAAAGAAGAGATAGAGTGGTGTGTCATCAATGTGATGATGGGACCACACTCCAAAACTGTGGGTAATTAGCAGTGAGCATATGCAGCATCATGGGACACCTGTGATGGAAGCCACTGAAAGCTTTGGGTGAGAAGAAGCTCCCAGCTGCGCACCTGACTTGCTATGCATACATATGCATTGATAACATTATGCCTAGTCAGTTGCCTCCATTTTACTAAGGTCACTGCCTAGTTTTTGCTTGTCTTTCTGATGTCTTGTGATGACTTTGTCACCACTAGGCCTTGATATGAAACTTCTGGGCATTTTTCATCCAATTCTCCTTCACCCTGTAAGGATTCCGGAGCTGCATGTTGCCAGTGTTGAAGATAATGGTAGGACTCAAAGGTAGTGAAGAAGCTAAGAGGGAATTTATACAGGATGGCTGTTCCACTACTTCAGTTAACAATAAACTATGTGACAGAACTAACATTGAGGGAAAGAAAGAAGTTGAGAGAGAGAAAAGCAATAATTCTTAGCTCATAGAAAGAAGAGACATTGTTCCATTGAATTTCATAGTTAGAAGCTGGCTGTGATTAACTTTAAAAAACAAACAAACAATGATTTCAGCAGAACATAGTCATGCTTGACTTTGGCTAGATCAGGATTGTTGTACACAGATAGATATGCATGATCACACAAACTAGACACCATTTTTCTCATTTTGTTATTTTAGCAGTTGTGTTATATATACACGCTTCTTACTTAGTCTGCTGTGCTAACGAATGCCAATTCTAGCACCAGCTGTGCTTGCAGATTGTGACTACTACTCAAAATGTCAAGTGTGCTTTTTTCTGTGCTGAAAATAATTTGCTTCCAGGCATCGTGATAGGTGCAGCAGCCCACTTGACCCAGCTGAGAGACTTCTTGTTAGACGTGGTTCCAGAACTCCCAGCGGAGAAGACACAGATTTATCTTGCTCTGTTGAAGCACTTGAGAACTCTGGCTGGAGAACAGATCAGGAGCATGGCGGTAGGTTTTCCACACAGTTATCTTTCTCAAGGGGCAGATGACCTCACAGGAATTGGCTTTGCAGGGCTGCCCTTTGCTCCAGATTCCAGATGGACTTTTGGGGAATATGGTGGTAAGGATGCCATTGTTTTCATCCCAGCAGCTGCCCTGATCACCCTGAGCTTTCCTTTTGCTTCCCCTGGAGCTTTCAGATGGATCACAAATGGGCAACGTGTGGCGATAGCATTGTGGTAGGATGCAGGGAGCCAGCCATCGATACAGCATCCACCAGTGTCTAACTTGCCTCTCTCATCTCTCCCAGCGTGGGAGGTGCTTGATCACACACAGTTCCTTCCAAGTTTGAGGCCTGGACACAGCCAGTCAGTCCCAACCAACAAGTTCCAATATGGTGGTTGGGACACTCTGATATGCTTTCATTTCAACAGGACGTTGGTGACGCAAGTGACTCATTCATACCAGGTTGCAGAACCCAGTGAAATATCTGAACTTTATTTTAGCTGTCTTTTTTTCCCCACCATGGCAAGAAAAGCAGCTGGCATATCTGCGTGTTTTTGCTAGAAAAGGGTAGGAGAAGAAATTGTTTGCTGCCAACATGCTCACATAAATCATTTGTCAACTCCTGATTGCAGTTTCTTTTTCATTTTTAAACATTAAGAAAAAGTGAAATGGAATTTGATATTGGGTCTTGGTTGTCCTCTCACTTCCCCATTTAACTCAATTTGATTTTTGAAATCACACTTTCCTGTCATGTTCTGCATTCCTCTAAAGGGAAGCACAATATTCCACACTCAAATAATCCTAACCCATTTGAGAGAAGGGAGCAGTCCTGTTGCCCCAGACATGGCCTTGGAAATCATAAGCGAGCTGGGAGACTGAAGGCAGCACTTTAACCTCTGACATCCTCCTTCACCCTTTCGCAGCCAACCCAAAAAGAACCACACTGGCTGCTCCCTGAAGTCAGGAAAGTGTCCTTGGGGAAGGGGTAAAGGGGGCACTTCAGGGGGCAGAGAGGAGACGAAGGTGGCCAGGTGATGACATATCTTGATCCTGCCCCAGCTTCCTTCCTTCTCCCTCTGAAGCGCCGTCTCCAGACACCAGGGTGAATTTGCATCAGCTTCCGCTGGTGGGGACAGCAACTAATAACATACTTGGCTAGCTGTCTTGATCTAGTGTTGGATGACAGGGCTGATTCAGTTATATTGCTCCCCTTCTGGCCCTCCTTGTTCCGCAGTGTCTCCTCCTACACCAGAGGGGGTCTGGTTCTCACCAGCTGCTCGGCTGCCCTTGAAGCTCTATCTCCAGTCTCACTGCTTCTTCCATTTACAATGCAGAGACTGAAATATCCACCTTGGAATGCTGTATTTTGGGAGAAGCAGCCCAGTCTCTACATTTATTCTGCCAACCATCTTATTTTCCTTCCGGAAGTCTAAAATCTCCACAATTACCATGTCAGAAATAAACTATGCATATATTTTGCTGTACATTTTCCTGACATAGTGAGCTGTTCCACACTGTATCTACTGTCTGTCTGATCACAGAGCTGAGATCCAGGCAACAGATAAGGAGCATTTCCTTTCTCTCTCTCTCTCAAAATCTCTAGGTAGCACTGTGGAATAGCACAAGAACTCCTGCTTTCTTCCATTTTCATGAATGCTGTATTTTCCCTGCTGTAAAATCCTCACCAAATGTGCACATTAGACACTGGAGGGTAACAACTTTATTTAAAGAAGTCTTAAACAACCATGATTAGGGAATTAGAAATGCCCAGTATAGAAAAGGCCAGTACCTGGAGATTTCCATAGAAGAACTATTTCATAAGAATACCTCACAAAGAAGAGTATAAAATTACTCTCAGGCTTTATAATGGCTGCCTCAGGAGGTCCTGACGCAGACCTTGTGGGATGGAACAGCTCTGTCATAGTGGCTATCCTAAATACGAGTGCAATTTTCCTCCCTGGGGTGCCATTTTCTTTGCAGGAAGGCAGAGAATGAAACAAACTTAAAATAGCATCTCATAAGTAGGAACGCTTTTGCCTTGACTTCAGTGGTTGGAGTGGTTTATTCCCACCCATCAAAATGCTTGTTATATTTATACTTTCCTAAAATAAGTGTGCTTGGCCATATCCTTTCAGAAACTGGAATGAGCAGATGTTGGATGAAGCTTGTAGACTCATCCTTGAAGAAATCATACTCTCCCCCTCAGCGATAGCTGGGAAAGTGGAATACAGGCTCACTCTGCTTGTCAGCTTCTTTTTCAGATTCTATCTGGAGGTACTACAAGGTTTGAAGAACAAGGTAATAGATAGTCATCTATAGATAGCACGTGGTCTGAGGTCTTCGATCTCGCACCTCTGAGGTCACCCTCACTGTTTGTTCCCCAGGGGTCCTGTGCTGTGGAGAAGCCCCCAAGCTGGTGGGCAACCTGTCTACACCCTGCAGCAATGGGGCAGCAGGCCCAGCTGTTTTTCAGGGTCAGGTCACCTGAGGCGCTTCTTGCTGCATTTGAGCAGTCCCAGCTATTTTTTACTGGCCCTTGAAATCGCGCATTTCTTTAAGTACAGGGTGATGTGCAAACATGACCTGGTGATAATGCTTATCTTCACATTCAGAAAAATGGCAGGTGATTTCCGCCCTTCAAGCTGATGTTAAAGACACACAGGCAAGCCAAGATTTTGCTTCTCTCCCTAAGCAAATTTTAACCCTACTAAGTACATATTCAAATAGCACTATAGCACTGAAGGTGGGTAAGAAGGCAAAGGTCCTTCCAACAACAACAACAGCCCTTTCCTACCCTATTACAGATCAGCATTTCAAGTAATATCTAATGCATTTTGTACACCGTTTTCCACACTTATGCAAAATGAAACAGTTTTCTGTAAGGAAAGTGCTTTCTGAGAAACAGAAGCTGTGGCTTTTTCATTCAGTCATGGATTTATCAAAATATAAATATTTCAGATTTACATTGCCTGAAATATAACACAGTATTACTCAAGATGTTATAAACAGAGATGTTACCACATGAACAGAAATTTCATCACATGAACATCATATTTAAAGGACACAAGAAAAGTTGTTGGGTGATTCAGGCCTTAATTTTGGCACTTTGTACAGATTTTGGGAATGATTACTTTCCATTCCTTAAAGCAAGGAGATGTAAGGCTGGTTGGGATGTGGCAATGCCATAGATTAGTGTTATAAGAAGGAACATAAGTTTCCCACACCAGACTCAAATGCTTCCTTCACAGAGTGGAGGAGATCAGATCTCCTTCCATTTTAGATGCCTCCAGCATATTGTGTTGTTGTGTTGTCTGATTCTAGAAAACTGTGGTTATTTTTAAGTATGCTCTGTGGAAAAAAGATAATGTCAAATCATAATTTATGGAGCTGGCTTGTTTTTACAAACCTTACTTAAAATTAACTACAGCTTAAGGCTGTAGGTCAGTGATGGTGAATCTTTTAGAGACCAAGTGCCCAAACTGCAATTTGGAACCCACTTATTTATCGCAAAGTGCCAACACTGCAATAAAACCTGAATTTGCTGACCATCAGCACAAGGGGGTAACTTTCCACTGACCACCAGCTTTTGGCTGGCCCTGAAAAAGGCATCTGAGTGTATTTCCTTCCTTTCCTACTTTCTGCTAAAATCACAGCCAATCCAAGCAAATCCCAGGCAACTCCCTAACTGGCCATGTGAAAGCTCAGCGAGTCATGGCTAATGAGTGATATTGTTGCCTGGAGCCCTTAATCTTTCCGAATATTCACATGGCTGCTGTGGCGATCCATGCCTTCAGAGAGGGCTCTGTGTGCCCCTTCGGGCATGTGTGCCATAGGTTCGCCATCACTGCTGTAGGTTAACCAAATTGTGGTTAACCTAAAATGGAAGCTTCCTATCTCCTCATTGCCACACCAGAGGAAAGGACAGGTGTGTGTGAACTGTGAGAAGGCTAGGTTTATTTTCATTGCACTAAGCTATGGTTTAGTGTTACTTCTGAACAAAGCCATTCTGTTTTGAATCATGTAATTTTCTCCTCAAAATTCAGCTTTGAAAATGTTGGTATAATATACCAATGAGTTCTTTGTGACATGCTTATTGCGGTGTGGTTTATTTCATTGCACGTGTCAACAAGAAGTCACAAAGGTGGGGGCCATCTCATGTCTAAAGTACATTCAGGAGAATCATTGTATGAATTATCTGTGACACATCGAGTCTGGATTTGCACACTCATGGGAGTGTGTGAATTCCCTGATGACACCTGCAGTGCAAGGCATCCCGTGTCATCCAAACCTGGTTAGCCACATAGCAAGGGGATGGCTTTGACGCTGCGCTGGAAACCTCCAACCCTGGGGTGGTTTTCAAGCCACCCCTCCATGTACCTTGCTGGGGTTGGTTGACACAAAAAGCCACGGGTTGTGGGGATAATGACACAAAATGCATGAGGACCAGAAAGAAGCCATTGTGACTTCTGATCAACCAACCCTAGCCATCGTCTCTATGTCTAGCTTGCTGTGCCTTATTGTGTACTATTAAATAAAACAAAATAAAATTTAAGAAATGGCTTCTGAAATTATCCTTCTTCAGTATCCAAAGGATTATCTCAGTGCCTTAGGAGAGTTCTCTGAGAAACCACCAAAGGGCATGCAAATATACCAGGTGAGTGAAGTTATTTTCAAAGTGATTTGCCTACTGATAAGATCGGGGTTATCCTTTTTCATTGACCTATTATTATTATTAATAAGAATTAATAATAATTCTTATTAACAGCATTTAAATACCACCAGTAGTTGAAGTTCCCTGGGCAGTTTACAGCAATAATCACATCATAACTCAAGTAACCCATCCAGATTCTAGACAAGCCTGACGCTGCTTAACTTCCAAGATTAGGCAGGGTCAGGTACTTCAGGCTATACAGTTAATGAGTTTGTGCCAAATATATAAAGAGGAAACTTCTTGTTTAAAAGTAGGGAATTTACCAACAGTTGTATAAAATAAATGCTTCAGTTTATGAAGCTTGAGATAAACCATCAATGGTTTGTGAGGTATTTAGTAGATGTGGGCTGCTTCAACATGAAATATTCAATGTAGAATGGCCATGCCTCATTCACTTACATTTTACAGAAATACACATGGTCATCATCTATTTATAATCCTCCATAGTTTTTGACATACATTTTACACTTCTTAAATCTGCTTTTTTAAAAGTCAGAAGAGTAGTTCAGTCTTGATAGGTACAGATGCCTTTAGCATTGCTATTCTATTATTTTTAAGAGGCAAGGTACTGACCTATGACATGCCTTATCAAGGAAGTAGACCAATCACAGCCTCGTCACTCGTTCATTTTGCTTTTTGCAGTGGGTGCCATTTTCTCACATACAGAATCTACATTTTAGTTAGCACCGAAATGTTTTTGGTTCATGAGAACAAATTTGGGTTTGTGAGAAAATCACGGGACGAATCTGACCAAACACAATATATGCTCATTATCGAGCTTATGCTATGGCAGAGAGGGTGGCGAAGAGGCAAGTCCTCTCCACTTCTATTGCCTCCTCACAGTGCCGTCCAGCAGAGCTTTTCGAGTGGTGTGTAGCCTTACACATGCTGGCCAAAATAAAGACGCGGTGACACCCTCAGCAGCCCCCTGTGATGACTTTGTCCAGCACTTTAAGGAGAAAATTGCTCAGATTCGCCATGAGCTGGACTCCACAGTTGATATGATTCCAGAATGGGAGGCATCCAGAGCACCGTCTGGTCCATCATTGTTGGATGAGCTTCAGTTACTGCGGCCTGAGGAAGTGGACAAGATGCTTGGGATGGTACGGCCAACCACCTGTTTCCTCAACTCTTGCCCTTCCTGGCTACTTACAAAAGCCAGCCACAGGATTGGTCCCTGGGTCCGGGAGGTTATTAACGCCTCTCTGAGGGAGGGCCGGATCCCTGCCCCTTTAAAGGAGGCAGTGATCAGACCCGTCCTGAAGAATGCACCCCTGGACTCAGAGATGGCCGCCAATTACAGACCAGTGGCCAACATCCCATTTTTGGGCAAGGTGTTGTAGCGGGTGGTGGCAGGACAACTCCAGGCATTCTTGGAAGAAACGGATTATCTGGACCCATTTCACTCTGGTTTCAGACCCAGTTACGGTACTGAATCTGCCTTGGTCTCCCTGTACGATGACCTATGCAGGGAGAGGGACAGGGGGAATATGTCCCTGTTGGTTCTCCTGGATCTCTCAGCAGCTTGCAATATCATCGACCATGGTATCCTTCTGGATTGGCTGGCCGGGTTAGGAGCTGGGGGCACTGCTTGGCAGTGGTTCTGCCCCTATCTGGCCAGTCAATTCCAGAAGGTGGTGCTGGGGGACTATAGCTCTGCGCCATGGGAGCTTTGCCATGGAGTACCACAGGGCTCTATTTTGTCCCCCGTGCTTTTTGACATCTACATGAAACCGCTGGGAGAGGTCATCAGGAGGTTTGAGCTGCGGACTCATCAGTATACTGATGTCACCCAGCTCTACCTCTTATTTACATCTAATCCAGGTGAGGCAGTGGATGTCCTGAACCAGTGCCTGGCTGAGGTAATGGGCTGGATGAGGGCCAATAAACTGAGACTCAAGCCAAATAAGATGGAGGTCCTTTTGGTGAGTGGTTCGGGCTTTCAGGTAAGTGATTTTGGTCCTGCCCTGGATGGGGTTGCACTCCCTCTAAAGGACAGTGTCCGTAGCCTAGGAGTGCTCCTCGACCTGGGGCTGCCCTGGAGGTCCAGGTGACAGCAGTGGGGAAGAGCGCTTTCCTTCAGCTTTGGCCGATCCAATGGTTGCGTCCTTACCTGGATGAGCACTGCCTAGCAACATTGACACATGCACTGGTAACTTCCCAATTGGATTTTTGTAATGCTCTCTATGTGGGGATTCCCTTGAAAATGGTCCGGATACTTCAATTGGTACAAAATAAAGCTGCCAGGTTGCTGACAGGGGCCAGCTGTTATTCTCATATAACACCAGTTCTCTACCAGCTTTACTGGCTCCCAATTGAAGTCTGGGCCCAATTCGAGGTGCTGGTACTAACCTATGAAGCCCTAAATGGCTTGGGACCAGGATACCTGAAGGAACATCTCCTTCCCTATATGCTCTCATGCCCCTTATGATCAGCAGGGGAGGCCTTGCTCCAGGAACCCTCTTTGAAGGAAGTATGGAGGCTGTCTACCCAGAGGAGGACCTTCTCTGAGGTGGTGCCCAGACTTTGGAATACGCTCCCTAGAGAGGTCCGCCTGGTGCCAACTCTCTATTCTTTCCAGCACCAGGTAAAGACCATTTTAATGAATAATGCTAATAATTTTATTAATAATAATAATTTTACACAGTTGTATTTTCTTTTTCTTCTTTCTTTTCTTTTTTTAGTTATGAATTGATGTTTATGCCATATTATTATTGAATTTTATATCACTGTTTTTATCTTTTATAAGCGGTCCTGAGGCTTTTTGCAAAGGATGGCATAGAAATGTTTTAATTAAATAAAATTAAAAATTTCCAGCTATTTTTAAAAACGTTAGAGAAATGCTGCGTAAAAGCTTATAGTACTAATTTTGAACTTAAAGGGAAAACTTGCCAGTCCTTGCCACTTAACAACACATTTTATTCTCAATTACATTTCAGCTGTATAATTCTGATCTGATTTTTCAAACATTTTAAATATTATTCTTAAAATGCTGCTTAAATGAAAGAGAGTTGCAGTGTTATATCACTACTATTTTAAAAATAAAAATGGGGGAGAAGAAACCATTTTTGTCACAGCTATCTTAACCATTTTTATGAATTAAGCATCTGATCTATACTACCAACCATTAGCAAAAGTTAAAAGATTCTTTTCCAAAAGGTGGTGGGTGGGCAAGCAAGCATAGGCTACAACGGTCCCTGGTAGGCTGTTCCAGGGACACAACATACTGTAGACTTTCTAGGTAGCAAGGAAGGGCCAATATTTCTTATCTCAGAAAATCTGCTTTTTTAAAAGGTCAGAAGGAAGCGTGCCCACAGTCATTCTCCCTGGGTAGCAGTGGGCTTTCTGCTTCCATGGTTGCCCAGGCAGAGGTTCCCATTGATAGAGAGGGAGGTCAAAAAGGATGTGTGGCCTGGGGAAGGCTTTGGATCACTACCTAGACACATACAGAACAGGGGGAAAGCTGTGCCCATCTGAGCTGGCATTAGGAATTTCTACTCCACTCATGGCAACGTGAGAGAACTTGTCAAGAGAAGCTGCTCTTCCTTCCTGCTCTTGGTTCCTTCCTGCTCACCCAAACTCAGGAAAGTTTAGGAGATTGCAGGTCTTCTGACAGGAATTATCCCTACTGTGCTATGATGCAATTGTGCTAAATGAGTAAGTGCTTAGCAGTAAACAAACAATTCTTTTTAAAGATATTGCTTAGGTTGCTTTTTCAAATGGATTGGACTTTCCCCTTCATCACTCACGGCAGCTATGTCATGGTCACTGAAGTGGGTGAAAGATAGCCAGATGAGCATACCAAAAAAGTCCAACATCCCAGATCATGTGCTAAGTTAAGTTTGGCTTACAGTGGAAGAACAATGATTTATTGGCACAAGGAACCACCTGTTTGGGGAAAAAACCCTGGCTTTAAATCCTTGTCTAATGCAGTTTTCTGTTATGACCTAATAGCTATTTAAATGAGTGTATATTTTTACATTGCTTTATAACTGCAGAAGTCTTCAAAGTGGCTTACATGGTGAAAATGTAAGAACAAACATCAAAAATTCAGAAATAAAAAACATACAAATAAAATAAATAGAGCAGTAAAAACTAGGGTCTCCATAACAGAATGTCAACAGATAACCATGGAAACTCTATAATCCTAAGCCATTGGTCCCATGAAAGGGAATTGTTTTTAAGGAGCATCGAAAACCGGTAGTATTCAGACCATATCCCTTTCCCAAGTCAGGGAATTCTCTGACCTAGGCACCACCACGGAAAAGACCTTGGCTTGTGTTAGCATCAGTTGTGCCTGTGACAGTGGTAGAATACACAACAGGGCATCCAGTGATGATCTCAATGAGTTGGCAGATTCATGAGACAGAAATTGTGCTTTTTGTCACACTAGTGATTTAGGGCACCCTTCCCCAACATGGTGCCCTCTAGATTTATTATTTATTATTTATTAAAACATTTTTATGCCGCCCCATTCGCCGAAGCCTCGGGGCGGCTTACAACAACTTCAGTTTTTGAGACTTCAGTTCCCATCAGTCCCAGGCAAATGGCCAATGGTCAAGAATGCTAGCAGTTGCAGTCCAAAAAATCTGGAGGGTAGCAGGCTGACGAAGCTTGTTTTAGAACAAACTATACTGTGCGCTCCGTCTTTACTGAGCTCTGTCTTTCACTTTTTGAAATGAATAAAATTGCATCCAGTTGCCTCCTCAGAATAAATATACAAAAGCTGCAGGCCCAAGCTCAGTTATGTGGTTGGGCATAGGCCCCACCAAGTGTGACATGCGGAACTGCTGCCCTGGAATTGTACTCCACTGTAGGGATTCCCAGATCAAGGCTGCGATCCCACGCACACTTCCCTAAGAGGAAACCCCACTGGCGGTGGTGAAACTTGTTCCAAGAAACCATATGAAGATGATTGTGCTGCCCAGGATAGTGAAAGAAAGCCTCTGTCTGTCTGTCTGTCTGTCGTGTGTGTGAGGGGGGGACTTAAAGGTTACTTGCCTTACTCTAATCCTATTAACTTTCCACAAAGAAGGAATTCACACAAAGAAGTCCTGTGCAACCGTTAACGCTGAAAAATACAAACGTACTTCAAGGCAGCTTTCACAGAAATAAAAAACTCCACACTGTGACGCAACTTGGAGTTAAGCAGCAACCTGAAAGCATCAAACCATGCACCTGCTCAATGCCTGTGACCAGGCAGAGAAAGAAGTGGAAAGGTTTGTCATCAGATGAGAGAGTAAGCAGAAACCCTGGCCTGGCAGAGTGCCTGGCTAGGAATGGCTGAACAGGATGATGAAAAATAGGAGAACTGTCTCCCAATTCCCAAAGTGTCTCTGAAAATGCCCTCTCCTTTAAGCAGGATAGCAATGGCCCTAAAAAACAAGAGAGGCACTTTTGCTCTGTTACAGCCTTCCCCTGCATTTGATTTGGCTGAGCCTCCTAGGTAAGCTGCTGCCGCTGCTACTCCTGATGCTGATGCTGATGATGCTGATGATGATTATATCAGTCACCCTGTTTTTCAGTAAAAAAACAGGAGCTTTGGCCATCCATAATACGATTCTCTATGTCTTGGGCCTAAACTTCAGCCAATACACGCTGAATTTCAGTCTGGCTGTTACCATAGAAGAGCACTAGGTATTTCTGGATAATATGTTCACTAGCATATCCCCAGTAAACTAATGAACTGCCCATATAGTGAATTGCTTTCTTCTGTGTGACAGGACCTAGACCCTCACCAGCCTGCCCAGGACCCAGTGGGCCGCCCCATCATGCACCGGTCAGGGATTAAGCATGCCACTGGCGAAGCCGTCTATGTTGACGACATCGCTCCAGCAGATGGGCAGCTCTACATGGCAGTGGCAGTGGTCACCAGTCCACGAGCCCACGCAAAGATCCTGTAAGTGGCAAAGGGGGTCAGAGAAAGGTGTGGCTGCCCCCATGGGGCCATAGCTCTAATGGCTTGATGATGCATCTGAATCTTTGTTTCCTTTGCTTCGGGGGTGGACTGGGAGAAGAATGATAGAGAGGTTACACATGAAATGTAGGTCCATGTGCCTCAGTAGGTTCCCAATTGTTTTGAGTCAGAACAGAATGCACTCTGGGGGCACTGGGAGCGGTGGTTCCACTGGCCCATGAGGCTTCTTTTCTTAGCCTGCCCATATTTCCCACCACTCTGTTAAGGGTGGAATTCAGGGTCAGTAGGCCAAAATTACCTAGCTATTTTATCCTGTGGGTCCAGATGAGCTAGCCATCATTACCTTGGGAGCTCACTATTTAACCATATATTTTTCTTATAAGGAAAAGGGGTACTTAGAAAAAAATGATTTCAGGTTCCATTGTGTTGAAACCAAAAGTAACATCATCATCATCATCATCATATTTCATTTGTGCTTTTCTCAAAGATTTGGGGCAACTTGCAACACAATTTAAACATACAACATTTGTGCACTAAAATAGAACCACTTCATAAAACAACAAAAATATCCCTGACAAGAGATGGAAGAGAGAGAGAGAGAGAGATTACAGCAAGCTTCAGGTTGCCTCAGGTGTTCCACCTTATTTTCTGGATTACCCTCTGACCTGGGTTTTTAATGGTGTTCCTTACAAAGACACAATTTGATGTAAGGATTAAGTTTGCACATAGCAACAATTCATGTGCTGCTTTATTCATGAATTGTCCAAGCTGTGTGCACATGACTCCCCACCAGCTTGCCACTTCCACTTTGGGAATAACTTGCAACCCATGTGCTATCCTGTCAGGATAATCCTGTCAGGATTTAGGTTGACTTAAACAACCTAAAATCTTAACCCATCAACAAACCATAGGTTCAAATGCTGAGTAATTTAATCCTCAATAACCCAAAGTGCTGGGGAGGGATTGAAGAAGGGTTGTTTATGAATAGATATTAATCTGTATGTGTTTTATTTTGTTTTTGCACACATTTTTGAAAATGTTATTTAAAGGTAATTAATTGAAGGAAAAGTCAAAGGGTGGTTTTGCACATCATAGCTAGCAACTCAGAAATGAGGTGGCATTCTTGGTTGTTTTCCAAAGCAGGTGTGGGAGTAATGAGTGTGAGGCCGCACAGTCATTTGTGCATAGCCCTGACAATTCATAGGTTAAACATCTGATGAATTATGCACTGGTTGGCACTTCAATGAAGATTAGGCAAACAGGCTGATTAATGGCAAAGGAAAAATAGTATTTTGTATCATCTGTGGGGGCCTAAATTCTTACTGGAATAGAATTTTGCCCAGGAGAATTTATGGGGTTTCCTTTCAATGAAGATGAGATGATAGAAAGACGTTTTAAAGTTAAATGTCTTGTGTTATTTCATGGCCTGTTTCTACCTGCAGGGCTTTGAGTTCTCTCAGAGCTTGGTCATACACAGTTATCTCCCACCAATAAGCTAAAAAAAAATAAGTTTGTTTTTGTCCTTGAATGATTATGTTTTAAACTATAAATAGGCACATAAATTCAAAGTTTCATCGTACCACCATCCTTGGTTGAGGAATCCCTATATTGGAATGCTTCTCTTTCCTTGTCCTTCCCAGATCCATTGATGTGTCAGAGGCTTTGAAAGAACCAGGAGTAGTTGCTGTAGTAACAGCTGATGATATCCCAGGGAAAAATGGGGATGGTAAAGAGGAGGTGTTCGGTGAAGATGAGGTACGTCTTGGTTTTGTTCTTTTGCTGTTGAACAGCACAATTATATATGTCTCCCTGAAGTAAGTTCCACTGAACTCCCATGACAGAGAAGTATAGAATGGTGCCTGAAAGCTGCCCTTTTCTGCATCAAGGATAACATATTTATGTTTATCCTGTAGTTGAATACCTATTATTATTATTATTATTATTATTATTATTATTATTATTATTATTCAATATGCATAGAGTTCTTCGGGAGTTTTCAAGCCACATTATCAGGCAAGAAGGTCCTACGGCCACTGCACCAATATTAATGCTGGCGCAAGTCAGTTACTGCCAGGAAGAGTGTTCCTAGCACTACAGGAAGCTTGCACAACTTTTCTGTCTCTCTCTCTTTAATGCAACCTCCTTCAGAAGCACTTGGACCACAACTCCCAGAATTCCCATCCAGCAGAGCTGTCGACTGGGAATGTTGGGTGTTGCGGTGCAAATGTGTTTGGAAGGCACCAGGTAGGGGAAGGCTGTTTTAATGGATTGCCTGTCTCTGGAGACCTTGACATTATCCATCATAGCTAGCACCTGGTCAGCAGGCAGATTTCCTAGCCATACTCTTCTCTGCTATTAATTATAGTAATTATTATACTGTTAGCATATTTCAAATACATGCAATGAACTTTGGGTGATGCACTTCCTCTCTTTTGATGATTCCTGCTCTATCAGGCACGTTCCAAAGCAGGGAAGGTTGCCTCCTTTCCTGGTTTCCTCACTGCAGAGCACTTGGGAAGCCTCCTAAGAACCCCAAAACACAGCATGAATAAAGCACAGCCTTAGGGCAAAGTGCACAGCAAGGCCATGCTGCTTTTGTAAGCAGGCCTCTCTCTCCCTCTCTTCCTCCCCAGCCACCTTAGATGAGAACTAAGAAGCATGACCTTTTTCTCAGAGCTCAACCTGTTAGAGTATAAATCAGAATGGGGTTCTCCTGGAGATGTGGGAGAAGCCACTGCCCATGGAAAGAGTTGAATCGAAGCTGACCCACCCCTCCTTCCCCCCTTTCTGCCAAGCTTCCAACTCTGCTGGAAACCTCGTAACATGCCTGCTGGTTTCGCCTGTTGGCTCAGGGAACTCCATCTCTTCCCCCCACCCCAGATCTCTCCCCTGTCCAAAGGCCAGCTGGTTCTGACACTCTGGGAATCTTCGCTAGGTAATTTGAGACGGCGAAGTCCTCTGCGCCCTGCCCCACGGACCCTCCACTTCCTCAGAATCTATCAGAACAGACTGGCCCAGGCGAGATCAGGTTGTCCTCTGCACAGCTGTAACTGTCCCCTGTGATAACACCCTTCTGATGTTGTCTGTCTGGTCTGGTGCAGGTAATATACATCGGACACATTATCTTGGTGTGGTGGCAGAGACCTCTGAAAGAATGCCTCGAGGAAAGTGAAGATTGAATATCAAGACCTGGAACTGATTCTGACAATTGAGGTGAAAACCAGCCTCCTGTATGTGTGCTACTTCACTCCCACTTGTACTTAAGAAGAGCCTCTCAAGATCAGACCTGTAGCACCATCAGCTGCTTTCCTGAAGAGCGATGTTCCCCATTCTCACTTGCAATGCCTCATAAGCCACTATGGATCTGTGATGTAGATACCAAAGAGCTGCAAGTAGAGGGAATTCCAGCAAATCACAACTATTAAAGGTGCAACGCCTCTTTGGCACTCTTTAGATGCCATCCAAAGGGGCATCTGAGAGCAGGTGCTGGGGTGTGACAGCGGCGCAAGTTCCTTTCAGGCATGCTCTTGTTTGCTTTTTGTCTTTCAACAGAGTTCTTGTTTAACTAGCACTTTGCAGCTGGTTGTTGGTGCATCAGAGATTTGAGGAACAGGAAAGAGCACACTGTTTTGTTCATGTTAGGCATGAGCCAACTTCTTGGTGGAAGTAAATTCACTGCAACTGAACAGGGAAAGGAGATCAAGGCATCATTAAAAACCGTAAAACTACGGAGATGGTGGTGGATGTGGTAACAACAATATTGTGTTTTCTATATTCTTAGGAAAATGAATGAGAAATCTTTCCCTGTGTTCCAGGAAGCCATTCGGCACAATTCATTCCTGTCAGAAGAAAAGAACATTGAAAAAGGAAATGTTAGCAGTGCATTTCGGAACACTGAGAACATCACTGAGGGTAAGGTGCTGCTGCTGCAGGATGAGGCTCAGTGACAGGGGCAGGTTGCCTGTGGGGCAGGTCGATTCGCTCCCTCGGCACCAGGCTCACAGCCCTTTTGGTCCCAGGCTTCTGCTGGGGTGGCTGAGCTCCCCACCCACCCACTGCTCACCCCAGCAAAAACAAATCTCGGTATGGCAGCAGCGGCATCTGTTCCATGCCCAGGCATGAAGCGCCTTCCACTCCAGTCACCCCAATCGGATTGCTGGAGAGTGGAAAAATACCATACAAGTGGGCTGCAAGGTTTTCCCTTAGGAGCCTCATTCGTAGAGTCTCCCCAGAGCATCCTAAGAAACTTGGAGGGAGCAGAGAGACCTTCCAGCACTGTTTTGAAGGATGCTGTAGGCCCTCTTTAGCAATAAGACTTCTAGGAATGAGCAGGAACCATACAGCCTGGTCCTAGAATGGTTTCCCCCCTTTCTCTCCCCTTTCTTGTCAGTAGCAAATACTGCGCATTTGGAGACTGCCACACAAGGCACAAGGAGCCACCCGTGGGCCGTGGTTAGTGCTTTGGCACTCCAACTGACAGTCGCACAAATACGTTTTCCTCCCAGAGTACCAAGATGAAAGGCTTGCCATGAGCCAACAGTAGCCCTCATATAGAAAATGCTGATCTTTGCCTGCACAAGCACCCGCAGCTGTTCCTCTTCATAATTTCTTTTGCTTTACATGTGCTTGGCCATCCCTCAGCATCCATCTACAGTGGTACCTCAGTTCATGAACACCTCAGCTCACGACCAAATCGGGTCGCGAACAAAAATTTCATAAAAATTTTGACTCAGGTCACAAACGTCGTATTGGGTGGTGACTGCAATCCCAACCATCTCCCCACCCCGCCACCCCATGTGGGGAGATGGCTATGATCTTGCTGGGGGCGGGCGGGGGGGGAGATGACCAAGATTGCACCCCTCTTTCCTGCACGAGCGCGCCTGAGATTGCACCCGTCTTTCCTGCATGAGCGCAACTGCAATCTCAGCCATCTCCCCACTAGCACAATTGTGCCCGTCCCCCCAAGCATGCAGGGATGATGGGCGTGATCTTGGTCATGTGGGGGGGAGGGGAGATGGCCTCACTTGTGCTCGGGGAGTGGGGGAGATGGTTGCGATCTTGGTTGTTCTTTGTCACTTTGCTTCACATTTTTCTGATTAAAAAAATAGTTGCAGAATGGATTAACCTTATTTACACTGAACCTTATGGGGAAATTTGACTTGGCTCACAACCAATTTGGGTCATGACCAGAGTCCTGGAACAGACTGAGTTCGTGAGCCAAGGTTCCACTGTACTAATCTTAATTTGTGTCCTGTGCATTTAAGCATCCTCCTATCGAGACTACAGGTTGGGAAATGGAATGAAGTGTGCCCTATGATCTGGCACAAATTTTGCCATTTGGTGCAACTGTTTTTAACAGGTGAGCTCCATGTTGGAGGGCAAGAACACTTTTATCTGGAAACAAACAGTGTGTTTGTCATTCCACGGAAAGAAGACAACAATATGGATGTCTATGTTTCTACCCAGGATCCTGCAAAAGTACAGGTGAGGGTATAGCTCAGATCTTTGGCCACCAACAGGCCCTCATTTTAACACTCCAGTGACACCAGCAACCACTGATTGGTTGCTGTCAATATTAGTAATAATAAGATCAATATTAATTAAGTATATAGCCCACGTATCCACAATATTTGTGAGCAAGCAGCTTACCAAAAGTAAAAACAGCTGCAAAAACAAAAAGACAATACAAACACATTGGAACATGATAACAAAAGCGTAGGCACCACAACACAATACAAAACAATGGCACAAGATCAGCATCAGCATCGAAACAGTCTGAAAATGGCATATAGTTGAAGAGAAAAAAACCTGCAGAAACACATCAGTTTTCAAAACCCACTGAAGACCAAGGAAGGCGGGGGGCAGTGGCAGCGGTCTTCGGGAGGGCATTCCAGAGTTTCAGAGCCACGACACTGAATGGCCTTGAATGGCAAAGACGGGGTCTCTGGCCAGGACCTGAGGTCTTAGGCGAAGGAGAATGTTGCACATGTATGTCAGCCCGTGCAAATTTGTGCCCTCCTTTTCATTAGATATAATGGGTGCAGACATTTTTTTCAGCGTAAAGAATCTGTCCCATTTTGGAGAAGCTTTGGGGACCATGTTCAAGGCAGGGCTAAGGGAAAGATGGGCAGGCCCTCAGACCCCCAAACTAGCAATGTCTTGTAGCTTAAAGCTCTTACTCCCTTATGAGAGGCATTTCAATGTTTCAGAGTGCTGGAAAAATGCAGAAAAGCAAAGTAAACATCAGTGTTTACCCAATTATTGGTGGCTGGGGCAAGGGGTTAGGACCTGGGGACTTATTTTTTGGGGGGAGGGCTCTTGGAGAAGCCAAGGAGGTGATGATGGGACCCTGGAGGGTGTTCTGGCCTCTGTTTTATGGTGATGGTGCCCATATGGGAAAGGCAGATGACTAGCCTAGACAGGTGGCTGGACTTTAATATTCTCTTGTTCTCTTTCTGACTATTTCATCACTAAAAGTTTGGAACATTCTATAATTCCATGGAAGTAAAAAACCAGAGAATTCAGCATGTGGAGCATTTTCAGGTTGCTGTTTTTTATTGCAGGCTCCTCGTTTTATGCCTGTGGAGGTGAATGGAAGCATGTGAAATCTCACAGGCCTGAAGGCCAGCTGAATGGAAGGGCGAAGTGCTGAACAACAGCCCTTCACATATATACTTAGCCCTCCACATGAGCATTAGTAGTAGAATGAAACATGCAACTGGCAAATTCAAGTGCATGCGTGTTTACACGGTCATTGTTAACTTAGACAGATTGCAGAATGCATCACTTTGTTGCAAGCTCTTTTGCAGCCTCAGTCCTAGCTAGCCGTGCTTCCATCCCATTGAAACCTTTGCAGGACCCTGGATGTAGCCCATTGTGTCAGACACCCTGTAGTGGGTGTGACATTGTGCAAAGGTAATATGAGGCAATTGGTATCTACCAGGGCTGCAAATCAAGTGAGTATGTTACAAATGATATGGGGAACTGCTAATCCTGTGTATAAAACCCTGCTCTTTTACAGCAATGGGTGGCTTCTGTGTTAGATGTTCCATCCAACAGGATCATGTGCCATACAAGATGAGTTGGAGGAGCTTTTGGGGGGAAGACAACAAAGCCTCCATTTTTTGCCTCAGCAGCAGCAGCGGCTGCACGCAGGTAAGTGCATCACTGTCTATGATCTTACAGAAACCAACTTTTTCTTTGTCACACTACATGCAGTTGAGCTGGCGTGGGTGCCCACTTCTAGCATGCTGGCAAGGATACTAGTCAAATAAGACCAGGTTGTGGCTGGTCTAGGGTGACTACACGTGGTGGCAATCACTTGGATAATTCACATTTTATCATGTTTCTCGCAGTTTACATTTATCCTCTCAGGTGAGTTACAATCACACATAATACCGGAACCGGCAACACAACTGAATGGATGTTTCTGAATGCATAGACCTGTTTCCACCATGGTGTACATTCCCCAGGACTTTCTTTGTCTTTCCTTCCACCAGTCCCCCACTATTTTTGCAGAAACTGTACAGGTGCTTTCACGACGATGGGGGTTGGCCACAGACAAGCGCATGCAGGCATGAACAGCGGTGGAGCTGTTTGATGCACTCTGACTCCTTGGAAATGTTTACTCACTTTACCATCTTCTGGCCTCTTTGGTCTGGTGGAAAATTCTGGGGGGAGAAACTTTCTGTTGGGCAGAAGGTGAGGGAATATCCATGTATCTTGGAATGGAGCATGCACATTTCATAACTCACGGACCTATAGGCAGCATCTGCTTTTTCTTCTTCTAGCCCTGAGGATAATGTCAGTCTTTGTCTTGATGCAGAATTGGCTGCCCAGTCCGTTTTATCCTGGAGCGAGACGATGATATGTTAATACTCGGAAATCGACACCCTCTTTTGGGGAAATATAAAGTAAGTACTAAAAGGCTCTGCTTCCAACACAGCAGGCTGGAATTTGTATGTCTGCTGGGTTGAGCTATTTCTCTTTTTTGCTGTCCCCAGACATAATTTTGCTCCACAGATCAAGTTACTGGACAGCCTATATAAAGGCATAAGTAAATGACTAGGAGAGGCTCTCCAAGGTTTGGGCAGGAGGTGTCAGTAGCCCTGACACCCCTTTGGATTGTGATGTCAAGACAGGACCTGCTGAATGCAAAGCTTCCACCAGATCCCTTGGCTATGGGTAATATATTGGTAATATTTTTTGGTAATATATTGCATTGGAATTGTGCAGTGACCATTGGTTGTGTGATTTGTTGGCATTATTTCAGTCAAAACGTGATAAGATTAATTCAAGATTCCTAAAATATTTAGCAAAACATTACTAAGTGTGTAAACCTAAAGCTGGTCAAAGGTCAGATGAAGGGCCATTGGATGTGAGTGCAGATGTTCCTCCCCAGAATTCCACAGTGGAGTGGTAGGGAAGGAAATGGGGGGTTTGGAGGCCATGCTGGGGAGGTGGCAGTTCATCATAAATCCCCATGTTCCCCTGATGTGATTCCCAAAACCATGCCAGCCTTGGATTTGGTGTCGTTAATACCCTCTTGTTTCCTATAATGCAAGGGAAAGGGGGGAAAGAATGGCCAAAAAAGTAACTGAAAGCTGCCCCCCACTTCCCATTCCAGTTGCAGCAAGCTAGCAAGGCTTACAAAGTAGTGGTAGCCCTGCCACAGATTTCTTTCACACACACACACAACCACATACCAGAGGGTTGTTCTACCAACCACTAGACCAGCCTTCCCCATCCTGGTGCCTTCCAGACACATTTGCACTGCAACACCCAGAATTCCCAGTCAATGGCCCTGCTGGGTGGGAATTCTGGGAGTTGTGGTCCAAGTGCCTCTGAAGACCAATTGGTTGGGGAAGGCTGCGCTAGACAATGAGCATGGCTAACCTGAATAGCTATCACCTCTGTTTTGCTTTTTAAAAAATCCTTTAAAAATAGTTTTTCTGTTGTTGTGTGGCATTGTTTCTCAGATCCACTGGGGAAAATACTCAACGTATCATTATGGGATTTGTGAGAAAAATATTCAGCATTCCTTTGGGCAAAGAACAATATGAAGTACAAGAGTCTGTGTAAAAATACTTATAAAGCATAAACACTGTGATTCCTAGGGTGTATTACAAAGGTTGCAGCATCTTCAGAAGTGTCAGTCTCATGAGCCCACTGTTTGGACATTTAGGGGGTGGCAGCCCCTCTTAAGTTAAGCACCCGAGCAGTCACATGCAATACTGACATTTTTAGAGATACCACATGCTTTGTAATATGTCCACATAGTCAAAACTTTTGTGTATATTTTGATGGGGATTGTGATCCCTCACTCATGAAAGATGATGGGGCCTTTTCAAGACGTCATCTTCTGCAGCCTCTTTGAGTTTTACAGCGTTTTCAGAGCAAGGAAAGTCAACTATTTTCCTGGATGCCATCATCACTTACTGCAGAAGCCTTGTGTCAGGGATGTACTGAAACAGGGGAATAGGGCTTGTTGGAATGCATGTATTTTCTTGTCTGCTTTTGATCCAATGAGGAAAATCAAGCTGAATCAGGCAGGGAGTTCTGCATGTTTCTGTCTTTAGTTGGACCACAATTTGTGCACATCTTAAAAATATCTAATGCTAATGAAATGTACACCAATAAACACCTGAAAACCATGTGCCTCTAGCATGATTGTGCAGAATGTACAGGGGTCTGGAGTGATCCTTGATTGGGCAAGCACTATGAGCACCTTGAATGCTGCCTTGTGCATACTGTCTGATTGTGTAGGGACTGATCCTGGGGTTGGGGTTAGGGTTAGGGTTAAGCTTCAGGTGAAACTTTAGATACCAAAACAGAGAAGTTTAGCTTGTTTGAGTTCAGTGATTTGCTGCCCATTTCTGATCTGATGATCGAAAGCTAGCTGAGTCAGGGTTTTTTTTGGCACACTTCCTTCTCCAAGGGAGACCGTGATTTGTCCTCATTTTTAAACCACTGTTGAACTTTGAGCAAGCAAGTGCCACAAAGCCATGTGGCTCCAGCATGATGTATGCAGAATTGGCCCATCTTGCATAAGATCATAATCAGCACACATTGTGATTTATGCAAATTGTTGTTTGTGCAAATCAGCTTATTCTGCACAAAGTGCAAAGCAGCTTATTTGTACAGATTTCAGAAGGCTGAAAAATGCCCCGGTTGCATTTCCCCATAAGGTTCAGTGTAAAGTCCTGGTAGTGAAGGAAAGTCCAATGCTGTAAAGAGCTATACTCCATAGGAACCTGGAATATAAGATCTATGAATCAAGGTAAGCTGGACATGGTCAAACAAGAGATGACAAGACTGAACATCGACATCTTAGGAACCAGTGAACTAAAATGGACAGGAATGGGTGAATTTAATTCAGATGACCATCAGGTATACTACTGCAGGCAAGAATCCCTCAGAAGAAATGGAGTAGCCTTCATAGTCAATAAAAGAGTAGGAAAAGCAGTACTGGGATACAACCTCCAAAATGACAGAATGATCTCAGTTCGAATCCAAGGCAAACCATTCAGCATCACAGTAGTCCAAGTCTATGCCTCAACCACTGGTGCTGAAGAGGCTGAAGTTGACCGGTCCTATGAAGGCCTACAACACCTTCTAGAGTCAACTCCAAAAAATGATGTCCTTATCATCATGGGGGACTGGAATGCTAAAGTAGGAAGCCAAAAGATAACTGGAATAACAGGCAAGTTTGGCCTTGGACTACAAAATGAAGCAGGGCACAGGCTGGTAGAATTTTGTCAAGAGACTACGATGGTCATAGCAAACGCTCTTTTCCAACAACCCAAGAGACGACGCTACACATGGACATCACACAGAAATCAGATTGACTATGTGCTCTGCAGCCAAAGATGGAGAAGCTCTATACAGTCAGTAAAAACTAGACCGGGAGCTGACTGTGGCTCAGATCATGAGCTTCCTGTTGCAAAATTTAGGCTTAAGTTGAAGAAAGTAGGGAAAAGCACTAGGCCAATCAGGTACAACCTAAATCATATTCCTGATGAATATACAGTAGAGGTGAGAAATAGATTTAAGGAATTAGATCTGATAGACAGAGTGCCTGAAGAACTTTGAACGGAGGTTTGCAACATTGTACAAGAGGGAGCAACTAAAACCATCCCAAAGGAAAAGAAATGCAAGAAAGCAAAACGGCTGTCTGAGGAAGCTTTACAAATAGCTGAGGAAAGAAGGGAAGCGAAAGGCAATGGAGAAAGGGAAAGATACAAACAATTGAATGCAGAATTCCAGAGAATAGCTAGAAGAGATAAGAATGCCTTCTTAAATGAACAGTGCAAAGAAATAGAAGAAAACAGTAGAATAGGGAGGACCAGAGATCTCTTCAAGGAAATTGGAGATATGAAGGGAACATTTCATGCAAAGATGGGCATGATAAAGGACCAAAATGACAGGGACCTAACAGAGGCAGAAGAGATTAAGAAGAGGTGGCAAGATTACACAGAAGAACTATGCAAGAAAGACCTTAACGTCCCTGATGACCACGATGGGGTGGTCACTGACCTCGAGCCAGACATCCTGGAATGTGAAGTCGAATGGGCCTTAGGAAGTCTGAGCAACAACAAAACTAGTGGAGGTGACAGTATTCCAGCTGAGTTATTCAAAATCCTAAAAGACAATGCAATAAAATGCTACACTCAATATGGCAGCAAATTTCGAAAACTCAACAGTGGCCACAGGATTGGAAAAGGTCAGTGTACGTTCCGATTCCAAAGATGGCAATGCCAAAGAATGTTCAAACTACCACACCATTGGACTCATTTCACATGCTAGCAAAGTTATGCTCAAAATCCTACAAGCTAGGCTCCAGCACTATGTGGACCGAGAACTACCAGAAGGACAGGCAGGATTTTGAAGAGGCAGAGGAACTAAAGATCAAATTGCCAACATATGCTGGATCATGGAGAAAGCTAGGGAGCTCCAGAAAAACATCTACTTCTGCTTCATTGACTATGCTAAAACCTTTGATTGTGTGGATCACAACAAATTATGGCAAGTTCTTAAAGAGATGGGAGTACCAGACCATCTTATTAGTCTTTTGAGAAACCTATATGCGGGTCAAGAAGCAACAGTGAGAACTGGACACGGAACCACTGATTGGTTCAAAATTGAGAAAGGAGTACAGCAAGGCTGTATACTGTCGCCCTGCCTATTTAACTTATATGCAGAGCGCATCATAAGAAAGGCGGAGCTAGATGAATCACCAGTTGGAATTAAGATCGCTGGGAGAAATATCAACAAGCTCAGATAGGCAGATGATACCACTCTCATGGCAGAAAGTGAAGAGGAACTAAAGAGCATCTTGATGCGGGTGAAGGAGGAGAGCGCAAAAGTTGGCTTGAAACTCAACATTAAGAAAACTAGGATCATGGCATCCAGTCCTCTCACTTCCTGGCAAATAGGTGGGGAAGAAATGAAGGTAGTGACAGATTTTATTTTCCTGGGCTCCAAGATCACTGCAGATGGGAACTGCAGCCAAGAAAGTAAAAGACGCTTGCTCCTGGGGAGGAAAGCTATGGCAAATCTAGACAGCATACTAAAAAAGCAGAGACATCACCTTGCCAACAAAAGTGCATATAGTCAAGGCTATGGTTTTCCCAGTTGCAATGTATGGCTGTGAAAGCTGGACCATAAGGAAGGCTGAGTGCAAAAGGATTGAGGCCTTTGAATTGTGGTGCTGGAGGAGACTCCTGCGAGTCCCTTGGACCGCAAGGAGGTCAAACCAGTGAGTCTTAGAGGAGCTCAACCCTGACTGCTCTTTAGAAGGCCAGAGACTGAAGATGAAACTCAAATACTTTGGCCACCTAATGAGAAGGAAAGACTCCCTGGAGAAGAGCCTAATGCTGGGAACAATAGATGGCAAAAGAAGAAGGGGACGGCAGAGGATGAGGTGGCTGGATGGAGTCACTGAAGCAGTTGGTGTGAGCTTGAGTGGACTCCAGGGGATGGTGGAGGACAGGAAGGCTTGGAGGAATGTTGTCCATGGGGTTGCGGTGGGTCGGATATGACTTCGCGACTAGCAACAACAACAACAAAAGATTAATATCACACATACAGTGATAATAGCACATAAAAAGCTTGATACAATGAAGGGGCAACATTTATTTACTCTTACATTTATATCCTGCTGAAGATATTCTCTTCAGGAACCCTGAAGAGGCTTTCCTGGGGGTCCTCCTCCTCCCATTTATCATTTCCACAATCCTGGATGAAGTATAAACATAGGAGTGGCCAAGAGTAAATGGTTAGCTTCCTGTTTGGATCTAGAAGGGGGCAGCTGGTAAAGGAACTGTAGGAAAGGGGCTGTACTATTGATTTGTAACTCTGCGTATCTTGTACTGGAGAAAAAGCAGGTAGCAAAAATATGACTAAGAAAGCTTTTCAGAAAGCTATGATTAATTATTTCAAGGAATCAAAATTAAATCAGTGAAATTAACAGAAATGAAAGAATACCAGCTGCTAATTTGAGTTGTTACAAGTATGAAGTCTATATGCTGAAGTGACATGAAACAGTCACTTGCTGAAGTTAAGCAGGTCTGGGTCTGGTATGGATTTGGAGGGGAGACCATTGGAGAACCACATGTAGCCACTTTGAGGTCCACAATGGAGGAAAAGTGGGATATAAATGCGATAAAAGCTGAAAACGCCATGAAGTAAGTGCGAGAGAATCCCGGAATAGCAGTCCACGAGTATGTACACTTGGATCCACAAGGAGACGCCTTCGCCTTGAACCTCAGCCATTTTATTGGTGGGAACAACCCAGGTAAACCCCTCTGCAGAACACAAACTTACATCAGCACTGCCAGGTACAGGTATGCCCACCAACTACAAGTCTCCAGAACACATACAGAGTGTTTTATAGGTTTCTAGTAATGTACACAGGAACAGAGAAGAGGATGGGGGAAGAATGGGCAAATAACAACAGATAATATATTCATGAACAGAACAATATAAGTTAACAGCAGAGGGGCTATGACTTAATGTCCGCCTGGTGCCGTCGTTATTTGTTTTTTGGCACCAGGCCAAGACCTTTTTATTTAAACAATATTTTAATTGTTAATTTGTTGTTTTTATTTATTGGTTTTAAATTATGGCCGAGATACTCCGAATTTTTAATATTATCCTATTCTATGTTTATTTGTTTATTTGTCTTCCTTGTAAGCTGCCCCGAGGCTTTCTGCGATGGGGGCAGCATAGAAATATTATAAATAAATAAATAATGTTACAGCAAGTACCAGTGATTAGCAGAGTATTGACACGGCAAATACTAAAGCACATGAATCGTAACAGATCCTGAGTATAGGTTTTGACAGCTAGCTAGCTAGCTAGTTTCTAACCCACCCTATTCACCATATGGCACCCTGGGCAGGTTACAGCAAGAGCAGGTAATTTCATAGGAACAGGAAAGTCTAGTCAGGGCTGTTTGCTGCAGCCCAGCAGATAACAGAATACAAAGCCTAAGTGCAGGGAAATGCAGAAACTAACAATGTAACAAGTTTAACTTTGCAAGGAAATTAGCAGCAGTCTCAGGCCAGCAGAGTCTCATTCTCTTAAAGGAACAGATGAATAATAAAGCCTCAGGCAGAAGGAGCCTGGCTGAGATTTCTGTTCTTTCTGGACAAGAGGAGCAGGAATACTGCGGGTTTGATTTTATATCACAAAGGCACATATAAGCAACTTTTCTCCTTAAAGATTTATTTGGATTTTCCCAACATAGGCCACACAGGGACCCTCAGCTATTGGGCAGTATAACAGTGGAATTATAATGCCTTCTTTGAACATTGTGTTTGTGGCAGATGGATTTGAACAGGAAGCTCAAACTATCTTTGCCTGCCATAATGTCAAGGCTAATGCTGTTTGTATTGCCCAGTAACATGGAAACAACTTCTTGGGAAGCCTCAGTTGTGCAATAGGAAATGCTGAACACAGAAATGGCCGATTTGGGTTGAAAATATTAGTGAAATTTTATGGTGTTTTTACTGTTATTTATATTGCACATTGTATTTTATTCAATTTGTGTACATTACCCAAAGAGCTTTGGTTATAGGGTGGTATTAAAATAATAAGATACAGGGGAGTGTGGAAGCTGAGATACCATTTACAAATCTAAATATCTAGCCTACTGTTTCTTTGGCATTGGTGAAACTGGAAGGCCTCTCTTGAAAGAGAGAAGAAACACCTGGTATTGAGCATCATGCAGCAATGTGAGGCAGTGGTGCCCTCACAGGAGGGAGAGACATGCTGGCAGAGCAGCCTGAATTAAGATCTTTGCAGATCTATGCAAAGATAGAGCCTCCAAAGAAGGAAGATGTTTATTGATTTGTTGAAACCTGATAACCATGTGGAAGATGAAACAACTTACATGTATGGACGGGGCTTGAGTGGTCATTCAACATAAGTGCAGAGCATTATTTTTCCCACCAGAGTTTGTTTTTGGTCTGTGTGGATTAGTTCTAGCAGTTTATAAGCAGCGTTGCAGCATATTCTCATTTGTGACCGAAGTTGCCATCTTGTGCTGAAACATTTCGCATTTTAAAACCCAATTGTTTGAAATCTCTTGTTACATTTATAAAATACTGTGATCCCAGTTGTTTCTGTGTTTACCTGCAATGCTGCGGGAAAACTGAAATCTAACATTTAAAGCACTCTTTCTCCCTCTCTCTTCCCCTCCTCTCAGAGGATATTTCACCAATATGGACTGGGAAAAAGGAGAAGGCCATGCATTTCCATACTTTGTTTTTGGCGCAGCTTGTTCTGAGGTTGAGATTGACTGCTTGACAGGTGACCATAAGGTAAAAAGGGAGCATCTCCACCTCTTGGCCATTTCATAGGCTGTTAGGTGGCTCAGTGGCTCTCTTTCCCTGCCCTTCTGTATAAAGCATTATTTTGTGGGGGAAGTTTTTGCCACTAGGCATTTTGAAAGATAAACTTATAAAGTTGAACATTGAAAAACTAGAAATAAAGAAATCAATGGTGATGTTAGCTTGGAGCAGTCCAGTCATATTTATGCTTAAGATATCCACACTGTATAGCCTAAAGCAGGAGTGGGAAACCATTTTCAAGCTGATGGCCAATTCAAGCTGATTGCCAAGGTCACAGGCCAGCCGTATGTAGGCCACTGTTCAAAATTGGAAGGTCAGTCGCCTAATGTGGGTGAAGCCAGAGCTAGATGTGGCTTCCATACTGCCTGAAGTACCTGATCCTGCCTAATCTTGGAAGTTAAGCAGGGTCAGGCTTGGTTGGAATCTGGATGGGAGACTTGGGTCCTGCGCTGAGCAGGTGGTTGGACCCAATGGCCTTCCAGGCCCCTTCCAACTGTATGACTCTATGATTCACTAAAACCTTCAGCCCATTTAAACAGAAATAGCAGATCAGCTGCAGGCAGGGCATTTTCCCTGCCCAGCACTGATGAAGGCTCCCTTTCTCAATGCTGGAATAGAGAAAAGGGCTTTTCTCTGGCCTGCAGTAAATAAAAGATAAGACAACTCCCTGTCCAGCAATGAGCCTCTTTCAGTGCTAGGAAAGGGAAAGTGGCTTATGGCCAATCTGTTGCTGATCAGACGTTGCCCTTTCACTGGGCTAGCCCTAAGAAAGTTGACTCTCGGTGCTGAGTCAGGAAAAGGCCATATCTTCCATCTGGAACAAGCTCTATCACCATAGCCCTGCTGCAGGGGAGGGCAGAGCTGGGGGTGTGCATACCTGCACTGTGGTCCGTCCCCAGGGACACCCTTTTCATGGTGCCTCGGAGACAGGGAGATGCACTGGCTGCTTTCTCCAGCCAACACGCCCCTGCAGTGTAGGGAGGGCACATCACTCAGACAGTTTAAAGTATCTTTAAAAAAACAATGCCCAAAAGCTGAAGATATGCTCTTGGCCCTTCAAGAAGGACATCTCTTTCCAAAATGCACTGGATTTATTCAAGCTTTCTGATGCCTGATCAAGTTTTCCTTCTGGTTTGTTTGCTTGTTTTAGTACTATTAGTTCCTTTCTGCCTTGGTTTTCCCAAGAGAACACCCTTCTAGGATTAAGCTAGAGGGTGGGCAGATGCCACAGGACCAGTAGTGGCTGAGGAGATGCTGCCACCATGGTGAAAGTGATGGCAGTGGCAGAGAGCTTGGGCCAGGGCTGGTTGGGGGTCAGTCAGTCCCCATACCCTGAAACGGTTTCCCACTTCTGTGCTGATGAAAGGTTTCTCCTTGTCCGATGTGGAATTAGATTCCTCCTGTGTTCTAACCCGGGAATATGCTAGCCAGAATAGGCTGCAGAGCTTCCAAATGCAAGATGTTGAATATCAACATCAAAATATCAGATTTCTCATTTCATCCCACACCAGCTGCCCTACAAATCTGACCTGTTCCTATCTGATATACAAGTATTTAAAGACTTCAAAAGCACCAATCTCTATCTAACTCAGGGCTCCTGAAATATTCTCACATGCGCTAGGATTAATTTTCAAAATCGGCATTCACCGTCTTGGATTTTTCTTCTTAACTAGTTAAAAAAAGATATGCTGATAACAGTTTTATTTTTGCAACAGAACATCCGAACAGACATTGTCATGGATGCCTGTTTTAGCATCAATCCAGCTATTGACATAGGACAGGTATGTACATGGAGTTTTGAACACGCTTTAGGTCGGGGATTTCCAAGAAGAGCAAAGATACGAAGCCCCATTGCATCCTATTATCCTGCTTACTCCCATGAACCTTGCTTTAGTGTTGAAAGTGCAATTTTCTACCCCCATCCAATGCAGGGGTATGGAGTTCTCTACAGTCTGAGGGCCAAATTTAATCTTAAGGAAGTTCTTGGGGCCTCATGCCACTGGTGAGGGGGGGAGGTCAGACCAAGGGGCTATGCCTCAAATACTAAGAACGCCATCATGTTTTCTTTAAAAGTTCTTCCTGCCCATAGCAAAGACTTCACAGATGCAATGTGTTGGGAGGTGGGGGGCGGGGAGGAACGGGGACTGGAAAACCTCCATTAGCAAATGAGTTTCATAGTTATTACAAATGAAAGCAATAACATAGAAAAAATAAACCATGTATTTATATTCCCTCAGATTGAAGGTGGCTTTATGCAAGGACTTGGGCTTTATACAATGGAAAAAATTAAATTCTCCCCAGAGGAACAGCAATACACATTGGGTCCAGTCACATATAAAATTCCTGCTGTCTGTGATGTCCCAGAACAGTTTAGAATCTACTTGCTGCTAAACTCAAGAAACCCAGTGGCACTCTACTCCTCCAAGGTAAACAAATGATAAGGTATTATGTAGTGTTTCACATGCATTACTTAACACTGAATCTGCATGAGGCACAGTTAAAACCCTCATGCTAGAAGCTCTGAGAATAGACAGTTCCTGTTAAAATGAAGAAATTCTAATTTTCTCTAGAAACAAAGGAATCTCTCTAGAAACAAAAGAACCTTTTTAAATATGCAATTTATTAAAAATGTTTCAGAGAGAGGCTTACTGGGGATCTGATCATGTTAATAATTTGTATTATTATACTGCATTTATTTCTCACCTCTTTTTCTCTTGCAAGAAACTCAGGGTAACATATACCCCCCACTTCATGCTGTTTTATTAACAACAACAGCCCTGAGAGGTAGGTAAGACTGAAAGTCAGTGATTGACCCAATGAGTTTCCTGCTCAAGCAGAGACTTGACCTTGGATCACCCAGGTCCACAGTCCAACACTGTAACAACCACACCTCTCTCATTTTTGAACCCACTGGTGTCATGGCCCAGGACTACGAACCCTAAGAGACTGAAACCTCTAATTAGAGTGGCTTAGGGGGGCATCTGTCCTTTGGTCCTTCTGCCTTGGACCCCGTGTCTTATCTGTAGAGGCCCCAGGTTCCACTGGTCCTGACTCTGAGGAATGGCCCATAGAATCCTCTTTTGAACAGGGAGACCCTGGGTTCAGTCCCCAATCAGCTCCTCCAACTTTCATTGCCAATGAAAGGCCAATGTCTGCGGGGGAAAAGCAGCTGCCTTTTAACAGCTAGAGGCAGCACCTTAGGCAAGTGGAGCTTCCAAAACTACTCATTTATTTATTTATTTATTTATTTATTTATTAAAACATTTCTATGCCACCCCTTGCCAAGGCCTTGGGGCGGCTTACAACATTGAATACAAAATACATTAAAACAATGACAATTAAAATATATACAGTAAAATAAAATAAGCCGCCCTGGCCGAATAAAATTCAATAATATTAACATTTAAAATGCCTTTTGGCCTGACTATAAAAGCCATTGAGTTGCATTCAGAATTTGTTAGTTCCAAGATGGTTGACTAAGGTCCTGAAACTGACCTTTGTTCCAAACATGATTCAGCCACCTCTCCCATGCTGTACTTTTTGGCCTGAGCAGTCACCCAGGACAGATGACGAGTTCACTGATGGTGCATAACAATTTGATGCAGGAGCACACATGCCTGTTTAGTGTAATCAAACAGTGCCTATAAATTAGGGTCGTACTCACTGGGCAAGTTTGCATGTCATGGTAAGCCACCTTACCATGTGAAGCAACAGTGGATTGGTTTTTTGCTGAAGAACCTACAGTGCACCTGAAAGAAGGTAGGGTTGTCTCTCTTTCCTTCTCATTCCTCCCTCCAAGAGGTATCCCAGGGGTCTTGACAGCTGAAGTTGTCTTGGCTACTCTCTCCACTGTAGGTGTGAACCCCTTTGAGCTCTCACAGTGGCTTTCCCTTCCTCCCACCCCCCACAAGACCACTTTGTGCAGTCTCTGAAGTGCTGGGCACTGACAGCCCTTCCAGAGCGCCCAAGCAGCACGTTGGAGGAACTGGCGATGCTTTCTCTACCTTTATTCCGGCATAACTGAATGTGCACTGGGAACTCACAAAAAGACACTGAAAATCTCATAATGAAGTGGGGAGGGGGAAGTCACCACCTCTTTTCATGAGCAAAGATTCCTTGAAATTGTGCTTTCCCTTGACAATTCTCTGTCTAACAGCTGCCAAGAAAACACAAAATAACCAGTTTCCATCCTCTCCTGATCAATGTCCATGGTTGGTACCTACTGCACTTTGACAATGCCCACGCTAGCCTTCTCATTTCAGCCATTTGGAGTTGTGCAGTTCCAGAAAACCAGCAATCATCATCATCATCAATTTGCATGCATTCAGTTGAATGGAAAAAACAAACAAACAAAAACGCTGGTTATGTCTCACGTAAGCCCGGCAAGAGTCCCAAGGAGTTTTTGCTGTTCTTGCCAACCGACTCCATAGCCATTCCTGACAACGCATGATAAAGTTACTGTTCTAGGTTCAGATGACATGACAACCCACTGTGAATGAAAACAACCCTAAAACAATCATGGATTCTCAGGGTGGCTTGCTCATAAGCTGCCCTGCAGAAACTGTTCTGAGTTACACTTGGTGGATTGCCATATGGTGTGAACCAAGTTAATGGTGCTATATTAACCAAATAAATGTATGTTATTATGTTATTCACAAAGTCATGCCTGACCCATCATGACCCCATGGACAACATTCCTCCAGGCTCTCCTGTCCTCCACCATCCCCAAGAGTCCACCTAAACTCACACTGACTGCTTCAGTGATTCCATCTAGCCACCTCATCCTCTGCCGTCCCCTTCTTCTTTTGCCGTCAATCATTCCCAGCATTAGGCTCTTCTCCAGGGAGTCCTTCCTTCTCATTAGGTAGCCAAAGTATTTGAGTTTCATCTTCAGAATCTGGCCTTCTAAAGAGCAGTCAGGGTGGATCTCCTCTGACTGGTTTGATCTCCTTGCAGTCCAAGGGACTCGCAGGAGTCTCCTCCAGCACCACAATTCAAAAGCCTCAGTTCTTCAGCACTCAGCCTTCCTTATGGTCCAACTTTCACAGCCATACATTACAACTGGGAAAACCATAGCCTTGATTGTAACACACTTTTGTTGGCAAAGTGATGTCTCTGCTTTTTAGTATGCTGTCTAGATTTGCCATAGCTTTCCACCCCAGGAGCAAGCATCTTTTCATTTCTTGGCTGCAGTCCCCTTCTGTGGTGATCTTGGTGACCAGGAAAATAAAATCTGTCACTACCTCCATTTCTTCTCCATCTATTTGCCAGGAAGTGAGAGGACTGGATGCCATGATCTTAGTTTTCTTAATGTTGAGTTTCAAGTCAACTTTTGCGCTCTCCTCCTTCACCCGCATCAAGAGGCTCTTTAGTTACTCTTCACTTTCTGCCATGAGAGTGGTATCATCTGCATATCTGAGGTTGTTGATATTACTCCTGACAATCTTAATTCCAACTGGTGATTCATCTAGCCCGGCCTTTCACATGATGTGCTCTGCATGTCGTAATCCTTTCCCAATTTTGAATCAATCAGTAGCTCCATGTCCAGTTCTCACTGTAGCTTCTTGACCTGCATATAGGTTTCTCAAGAAACAAGTAAGATGGTCTGGTACTCCCATCTCTTTAAGCACTTGCCACAGTTTGTTGTGATCCACACAATCAAAGGCTTTAGCATAGTCAATGAAGCAGAAGCAGATGTTTTTCTGGAACTCCCTAGCTTTCTCCATGATCCAGCGTATGTTGTCAATTTGATCTCTAGTTCCTCTCCCTCTTTGAAACACTGCCTGTCCTTCTGGTAGTTCTCGGCCCACATACTGCTGGAGCCTAGCTTGTAGGATATTGAGCATCACTTTGCTAGCATGTGAAATGAGTGCAATGGTGCAGTGGTTCGAACATTTCTTGCCATTGCCCTTCTTTGGGATTGGAATGCAAACTGACCTTTTCCAATCCTGTGGCCACTATTGAGTGAGTGTAGCACTTTAACTGCATCGTCTTTTAGGATTTTGAATAGCTCAGCTGGAATACAGTCACCTCCACTGCCTTTGTTGATGCTCAGACTTCCTAAGGCCCATTTGACTTCACATTCCAGGATGTCTGGCTCGAGGTCAGTGACCACCCCATCATGGTTATCAGGGATGTTAAGCTCTTTCTTGTATAGTTCTTCTGTGTAATCTTGCCACCTCTTCCTAATCTCTTCTGCCTCTGTTAGGTCCCTGCCATTTTGGTCCTTTATCATGCCCATCTTTTCATGAAATGTTCCCTTCATTTCTCCAATTTTCTTGAAGAGATCTCTGGTCTTCCCTATTCTATTGTTTTCTTCTATTTCTTTGCACTGTTCATTTAAGAAGGCATTCTTATCTCTTCTAGCTATTTTCTGGAATTCTGCATTCAATTGTTTGTATCTTTCCCTTTCTCCCTTGCCTTTCGCTTCCCTTCTTTCCTCAGCTATTTGTAAAGTTTCCTCAGACAGCTGTTTTGCTTTCTTGCATTTTTTTTTCTTTGGGATTGTTTTAGTTGCTCCCTCTTGTACAATGTTGCGAACCTCCATCCATAGTTCTTCAGGCACTCTGTCTATCAGATCTAATTCCTTAAATCTATTTGTCACCTCTACTGTATATTCATCAGGAATATGATTTAGGCCTAGTCCTTTTCCCTACTTTCTTCAATTTAAGCCTAAATTTTGCAACCAGAAGCTCATGACCTGAGCCACAGTCAGCTCCTGGTCTAGTTTTTACTGACTGTATAGAGCTTCTCCATCTTTGGCTGCAGAGCACATAGTCGCTCTGATTTCTGTGTTGACCATCTGGTGATGTCCATGTAGTGTACCTGATGGTCATCTGAATTAAATTCACCCATTCCTGTCCATTTTAGTTTGCTGATTCCCAAGATGTCGATGTTCAGTCTTGTCATCTCACGTTTGACCACATCCAGCTTACCTTGATTCATAGATCTTACATTCCAGGGACCTATGCTGCATTGTTCTTTACAGCATTGGACTTTCCTTTCATTATAATAAATTAGTGTAACTACTTCTCAAAACAATGGTTATTTTTTCTTTCCTCCCTGTAATGTCTAATACCTGAGAAATTTTAATTTTTAAGAATATTTTAATTATATTTAGTTTTAGCACAACTACTGGTACAACCTGTATTTGAGGCATTTCTGTCCTGCCTTTTTAGGATAAAATCAAACTCAAGGTGACTTACAAATACAAACAGTTCACATATTGTGCTGGTGAGAGATAAATGCAGTAACGTTTTCCTTCTCTTGGACTACTATGATGTAAATACCAGTAATGCCAATAACCAAATACATACCAATAACACTTACCTACAGAGTCAGTAAATTAACTCAAGTTCAATACTCAAGTGTTAGTCTCAAGTATGTATATATAGGAGAGCAGTCGTAGAATTGAAAAGACAATATCCCATGTTGAGGGCTACTTTACTGTGTTACAGCCTGTCTGAACAAGAAGTATCATTTGTTGGTATTCATGCTAAAGTAGGGGGTGGGAAGAATACTGCTGCTCTTAAATTGCACAAAAATGCAAACAGTACTCATTTTGAGCTTTTTACTCCTATCTGGCTTCATCTCCCTACGGAGTATGGGGGAAGCAGGCGTGTTCCTGGCATCCTCTGTGTTTTTTGCCATAAGGGATGCGGTGGCGGCTGCCCGGAAGGAAAGAGGATTTAATAGTGTTTTCACACTGGACAGTCCACTGAACATAGAGAAGATCCGCATGGCCTGTACTGATCAATTTACAGAGATGGTAAAGACTGACTGAAAAGAAAGCTCCTTCATTCTGTCCTTTCATCCTGTCCCTATCAGTAAGGCAAGAAGATGGGAAGGCAAAGAACTGAGTGTCCCTTTTCACTCAGCAAATCAATGGCAGAGGGGAGAACAAAGGGCTGGATCCAGATTTGCTACTCTGTGCATGGAAGGGTTCCTGCCATTCATAGAAGGCTCTGGGATATGGTGTGGTCAGCAAGCTGGCCAGACAATGGATGTGACTGAAGTGAGATGACTTAATGGTTTTGAATTTTCAGTATCACTTCACTTTCATAATATTCAATCGCACTTTAAAGTAAAGTTTGTCTTATTTTTGGTTTGTTTGGTTTTTTTAGATACCGAAGGACAACCCTGGAACATACAAGCCATGGGCCATTCACATAGACTAATGTTCTTGTTTTTCTTCATTAAGTTACAAGACGTTGTTGTCTTTAAAGAGCAATCATACTTTAAAATATGTCTCCATGTCTCCGCTGGGGTTAACTGCAGGGCACATGCATATAGGATGACAGCACTGACCTATTATGGTTCCAAACCTGATGCTATGGTTCTTATAACGCACTGATCTATGATTCCACTTAACCTAATCATGGAGCAGTAACCGTCTAGTCACAAAACACGTTGGACAAATGTTCTCATTTCAGCTGTACCACATTTTAAAATGTTTTTACATACCCTCCAATAAATCCTTCTGTCTTACATAGTTACCACTTACCTATAAACCTTAGTAGATATACATTGATTATAAGAATGGAAACTGAATTGCCCAAGTGAGATTTAGAAAATATTTGTCTATGTTTCTGACTATAGATATATAAAATGCTATAAACTGATTCCTGTGTATAATACACTCATATACACACATCCATTAACTGCTATCTACAATTATTGGGGAATGTTCTAACTGCAACAGTAATAGGGAAGGCATGGCCTTCTGGATGTTGTTGGACTACAATGCCCATCATCCCTAGCTTAGGCTATGCTATCTAGGGTTGATAGACGTTACAGTCCAGCAACATCTAGAAGATCACACGTTTTCCACCTGATATATACAAATACCTTACAGTAAGTCCCAGTGAGCTTAACTGGACTTTCTTCTGATGAAACACGCAGAGTGGTGCCACCCGTGTTCCCATTATGATGAAACGCTGATGGGGTGACAGCGCGCACGAGGTAAGAGTGACACTGCATACAGGTGAGGGCTAGCTGTGGATGTTGAGGGTGCAATGCACTTGGCAGCTTTTCTTTGCTACGTCTAAGGCATGCTTTACGAGAGACACCTTTTGCTAGAAACAGAAAATAGCTATCAACAGACAGGACAGAGTGTGGATAGGGCAACTTACAACAGTGCATTTTAAGCTGCTATTTAACAAGTCTGATTACTTTCAGTATAAATGTGGGATGATTCCAGGTGGTTCAGAACATTTAGGCACTTGTGGCAAAGCAAAATCAGTTTATTTGAAATTCTGCTGTTGTCTGCCTGCACATAGTCATCCATATAAGTATATGGTATTGCAGTGGAGCTCCGCTTCTGTGTGGCATTGTATTTTACCAATAAATCTTGAATCAAGTGATAGTTCTCAAAGCCTTTTATTAGAACAGCTGCCTCCATCTGAAGTGTGGATATCATAACACTGGGTGCTCTTAGCTAGCAATGCATGACCTGCAATGCAAGAAGGTTTCAGTCACAACTTTCCAACTTTCAGCCACAACACCACTTCCAGAATCAATCTCCATTGCAGGCATAATGAAACAATTGCCACTGAATGCAGTGAAGGGTTGTCTTAGGATATTTTCAAGCAGGACCAGAAACTTCGTCTGCAGTGTCTAGATACTAATATAGAACTACATAGAAACCCTGTTCCTGTTTCACAACAACCCAATAATTTTCTGAATGAATGGGAGCAAGTGAGCATTCTGGCTTCCATTGTCTATTTACCTCCACTAGGGCTCATCAGCTGTGGGTTTCAGCTCTCTCCCCCCCAGTATCCCAGAATTCTCTGTTCTCAGGCCACAGTTAACCCAGAGATGGAGCTGCCACTCAACAGGATTACCATGACCACTGAAATAATACATATACTACAGGAAGATTGTAGGTTCAGCCGCTCCCAAGCCACCAGCAGTGAAGGGCTATTTATGATGGTGATGCTGGTTGTTTCCAGTTCCTTTTACTCCAATATAATAATTGGTCTATCATAACTCCCTGATTGGGGAAACAGTTTCCTTCAGGACAATCATTCTCTTATATCAGAACTGTGGCATTTGCACAATTTGTGCTTATGTGAGATGACCCACGGCAACTGGTAGGGAGGTCAACTGCTGTGTGAAGACTAACGATAACTGTGGACCACACTCCAAGGTTGTCATAAGCCACTATACTTCAGCCCAAACAATTTAGGGTAGGGCATCTGACCTGCCAAATTTTTTGACCAGTAAAATCCTGGTAATTTTAAAGCATTAGCTTCACTGCAATGAATTAGTGTAAAGTACTAAACTGGTTAATGATTATCTTCTTTAAAACACAGGCTGAATAGCTCAGGGTGGGAGACAGAGGGTGCAGAAGGAGCACCCAGCTGGCCCTGCCTTCATGCAGCCTGAGCACTCCTCTTGTGCGGGCTGCATGAGTCGATCACACACTGGGCACTTTCCAGGTGCCACCAGAGCAACCTGCAGCAATTGGTCCCAAGGATGCTGCTCTTAGAGGCAGGATGGTGCAATGCATCAGAAATGCAGAAATGTGGAAACTGGGTTCAGACGTGCAAACAAGCCATGGTGTAGTACGGAAACCATACAACAAACTGTTTCTCTCTGTAGTTCCAGAGACTATCCTTACCACACTTCATCTCTCTTGCTGGGTTCACACATAATGCTATCACACCAAAATCCTCAGTTAAGGCTTAAATGATCAGTTTCTTGCGAGGGCAATTAGGTTTATTTACAATTGAATACATGGATCCATGGGTGCCTAAGAAAGAACACCCAATGCAAATCTCATTAGGGTTATATAGAATACACAAAAGGGGAGTGACTACAATATAGAGGAAGGTGATTGGATCCTTTGTTACAACTAGGGAAAGCGATTGGGAAGTTTTACATTTCACTCTAATTAGATACATTTGACAGGCCTTCTAAATTACAGTTACCTTGAACAGGCTTGCCCAGTTAAGAAAATCAAAAGATTACATGTGTGAACTTACAAGGTTAGGGAGGCATTTTAGCAAGGCTGTGTAATTCACTTAGATCAAATACTCGGTGATGGAGTGAGTTGTTTAACTTTCATTGCCAGACAGTGAGGCGTCTCTCTGGACAGTGTACTGATATTTTATTGCTGGGAAGTGGGGTGGGGTGGCAAAATCTGTTTTTCCGAGTACAATGCCAAGCCATACCACAGTGGCTTCTACCATGGCTTGTTGCATATGAACCCACCCAGTAAGTCCCTAACGTGGTTCACACAGTATGACAGACCATACCACAGTGGTTGTACTGTGGCTTATCACTATGCCTGAATGCAGCCAGTGAGTCTTACTTTATTTGACAATATTGGACCATGGTTAAATTAGGTCCAGTGAGAGCCAGTGTGACACAGTGGTTAGAGTGTTGTACTGGGATATGGGAGATTTGAGTTTTGCTCCCAACTTGGTCTAGCTCAGCTCATGCAGTTGTTGTGAGGATAAAAAAGGGGAGGACCACCACCATGTAAGCTGCCTTGAGGTCCTTGCAAAAAGAAAAAAAAAGCAGCATAATAATAAATGTACTGACAAAATATGGCCAGTTAATTGACTGCTAGGATACCAACACTTGAGCACATTGCACAAACACTGTAAGTCATTCAAGCCTTGGCCCCCGCCAATATGGGCATGTCATTTGTCTCACAGCTTCACCTAACCCTGTTGCAACACAGAAAGTGTTACTTTCCTATCTATATCATTGCAGGGAAGCATCAGGTTGTTGTGCACACTCCAGGAGAAAGCCTGAATTTATAGGCATGAATTTGGATAGTTTTTGAATCGTGAGAATAACTGCGGCGGTGAGAAAAGGAATGTCCTGATTCTCGCACTGTTGATACGCTAAGGAGAGACAGCCAAGGCTTCAAACCCCTCAGGAGTAAAGAAGCGCCGACCTCACGCTAAATTCGGGCTGCAGCCGAAGCCAGCCGAATTCCGCCATTGACTCTCCTATGTTCTCAACAGATTACGCCAAATTGCTTTCCGACTACGAAGCTGGATGAGCCTATAGATCAATGGGTGGAGGCGGTTCTTCCGAGGGACGTTCAACCCGCACAACCCACTGACTAGAGGACGCTAGCTAGGTGGGGCGATCTGGACGAGCCCATTCTAACAGGAAATTCGAGGGAGGCATTTAAGCCAGTCTTTGCCACGGGATCTTAATGCTCGGCTCGAACGCCGTGCTCTTCCGCTGCGAGTGAAGAAGGAAAAGAGTGGCGTGTTTATTTTCACTGTACGAAACGCATGCAGCCCGCACGACCTCCTTTTTCTCTCCGCTCTCCCCCGTGTGCACAGTGGAAGAGGATGGTTTCTCCGGCAGGGCGGGCCTCTGCGCGCTCTCGCGTGGTTTCCATTCTCCGCGGGAGGGGGAGGAGACTTACGATACTACGGCCTCAAACCACCTTTCCGTCCTCCTCGCGTCGCTGTGAAGCTCGTGCTCCTTGGACGTTCCTTTCCTGCCTTAAAAGTCGGTGAGGATCGAGATGGGCGGCTCGGTGGAGGGCGCGGGCGGCCAGGGGAGGGAGCCGGGTGGGTGATCGGGCGATGCGGGCGCGGCGCAGAACCGGGCAGGGCTGTAACGGCCGCGCTGGCCGAGCCAGTTGCTGGGCCTCCCCCCCCCCCCACCCCGCGACGCCCTGTGGCGCGGCCTGGCCTGGCCTGACCTGGCGGGTAACAAAGCCGCGGCCTCTGTTAGGTGGTGACGCCGCTGGAAAAGGAGGGGACACGGAGGAGGAGGCGGCGGCGGCCGCGGCCGGGAGGGGCAGCGCAGTACTCAAGCCCAGTTGAGGCGGCGCTTGCAGGAGACTTCCCCCTTCCCTTTCTTCCCTTGGCCGTCGCTTCCAGCTCCTGCAGCGGCCGCCTCCGCCCGGAGGGCTCGGTGGGTCGGCCGCGGTGGTTGGAGGGAGACGCGCGGACGAGGCTGGCGGGGGTGGCGGGGAACGAAGCTGCGTAGCGCGAGTGTGTGCTGGGGCAGAGAGGCTGATGTTGGCGGAACAGTTCCTCCAAGCGGGACTTTTTTTCCTTTTCCGGCAACGACACGAGGTGAGGCCTTCGAGGCGGAAAAAGAAAGGGAAAATCGCCATGCGAGACCTCTCGTTTTAGGTTTAGGGGAAAGAGCTGCCAGGTCTCTGGAGATTCATTGGGAAGCCTTTGGTTTGGAGGAAACGGATGGTCATTTGGTTCTTTAAAAAGCCGATATTTTCTTTTATCCAGATTTCCAGAAAAGGATTAGTATTCTTGCTTGAATGTTTAATATGTGTGTCTGTATCGTCTGTGTTCGTGACTACCTATCACACATGATCGAGAGAGGGGAAAAACATGGTGGCAGAGGAGGAAGCGTTGGATAATACAATGAGTTCTTTGGAAACGCCTGTTTCCCACCTGGGCTTCAGGGTACAGACCTTGAGATTTAATTCCTTTATCTGGAGTGTCTGAAAAGGAAGATGAACCCTGAAATAGCATTCGGCTGAAATTGCCCTCTTCCATTTTTTGCCCTGAGTTATGGACTGTAAAAATGGGGAGATAATACATGTGCTAAAGGTGGGACATGGGGAAGGGACTTTATGATGTTCGGCTCAGCTTTCTTTTGTTTTCCCAAGAATATCCTAAAATGACCATGTAGCATTATTGCAAGGCACATTGTAGGGAAGGAATGGTTGCTACTATGTAAGAGGGCTTCATAAGGAGTGCTTGTGAGTTTTTTGGATACCTCCAAGAATAATCTCAAGATGACAGAGAGGGAAAAACAGTTTCACCCACATTATTGCCACCACCAGGATCCTAATTTGAGTATTTTTGGTTTGGCCTAAAGCATAAAATGATATTCTGAAACTCGAGAAGAGAATATTTTGTCCCACCTGATGTTTCTTTGGAATAATCAAAGTGCAGTGCTTTGTATATTTGCTTATAATGTAGACTCGCTGTATTAAATTGGGTTTGTTTCCAAGGAAGTGTGCAGAGGTTTTCAGTTTTCTTGTGAGGGAAAAATAGAGGTAGGGCAGATGCCTTGGACAGCTTAATCTTTAATGGGTAGGCCTTAAAGCATTGGCATGAATCTTGCTGCCTCAACCCTCTTCCTCTCTGATGTCTCTCCTTTTGTATTTGGTGCTCTGTTTAACAAAATCAGATTAAATGCTGACCTTTTCGCCATAATTATGGATTAAATAATGATAGGAAAAATGAAATGCCTTTATAATTCTTTTGGGCAGTACTACATAGCAGTGTTCCCCACCTTGTTGTCCTGTAGATGTTTTCAGCCTCTGCACCCATGGTCAGTTGTCAGGAATTCTGGAAGTCGTAGTCTGAATAGCTGGCAGGAGCCAGGTACTGCAGAATATTTATAGCTTTGAAATGCATTTTAGTATTATCCCACAAGCATTGTGTGGACAGTGACATCCAGGTTTTCTCCTTGATTGATTTTATGTTGCTGTACAATTGTAAGCAAACAGAAATTGCTTCAATTGACGTCTCTTGATTTAAAGTTCAATTCACCTCATTCCATTTGCAGGGCTTGGTAAATATAAATCTCTTAGTTTTGGGGGTGTTCAGTTCTGAAAACTGTTCAGCTGTATTCTCTCAGAATCTGATCTTCGAGCTGTGGCCTCTGATTGTAATTTGAATCCAGTTACTTGTGTTTTAGCCATAGTTTGTCCCATTTGGATATTAGGGCAGATTGGTGAGAACTATCAGGAAAGGGAGAAGGGAATTCTCATGCAAGGGTAGGAAAAGGGGAATGTTTAATGTGTTTTTGTCAATAAACTGGGGTTTGGGGATTGGCTCAGTCAAGGAGTGTGGAGTGTATTTAGAAAAAGTTCACCATAAATCTTATTGTCTATACTGATCTCTTTTGTTCAAGTTGCTGATGGGGAACCACGGTTTAAGGAAGAGAGAGATAAGGGAGCTTCCTGGAACAGGATAAATTAGAAGAATACTGTGATACACTTAGTATACAAAGGTTTTATCAGTAAACATTTGACCACATCTTTTCAATCTTACAAATCAGGACACAAGATAGTGGGTCATACTTGGTTTCATGTTTGCTATTCAAGTAAGATTAGGAGAAAAAAAACCATACCCAAAGAGAAGTTAAGAAAGCTCTGTCATTTTGATCAAAAGCCTTGGCATGTCAGCAGAAGACAAAATAACTGGAACTCTGCATGGTGTTACACACTTCCAGGGAAGTAGATTTCTATGAAAAATATCTTGTAAGCCGTCCTGAGTGCTTGAAGCGATAGGACAGGGTATAAATGCATATATAAGAAGTTGGCTTCTTTCCCAGTTGAAATCAGACTGAAATCATCCAAGTGTCTTCTCTAGTCTAAGGTGAATTCTTTAACTCAAGGCAATGCTAGATGTAGCAGTTCTGATTCTTCAGGCAGTAAACTTGCTGTGAGTCTGGCTACTATAAAATTAGTGGCTTGTTGTCAGTAGGCCTGTCTTCAAGTTACTGTTCCCAATATAAGCATGGTTACATATCACCATTCCAGTTTTCAAATGTATATTATGCTTAGCTTGATTGTCAAAATACCAGAAAAACAGCCTCAAATAAAAAATAAACCCATGCACTTATTACTCTTGTCTTTATAATAATGCACTATTATGTGTTTTGTTGTATTGCTATTAACTAACAGATACTTTAACGGACGTTTCCTTCAACTCTGCTTAACTGATACATCTTGAATTTCTTCTGCAGGGTGTCTTTTATGAATAATCAAAAGCAGCAAAAGCCAACGCTATCAGGCCAGCGTTTTAAAACTAGGAAAAGAGGTAAGCCTAATGTGGTGTTTGCTGTTATTTTTTTAAAATCAAGTACAGATTGGGACTTGAAAGAAGAGACTGCATAAGTTCATGACCGTTCACAGTGCCAAGCATAAGAAGCTGCATTGGTAGTTTCTTGGAAAGTCTTTAAGATTGATCCTTGATAACTGGTGCCTTTTTGATCAAAAAAATTCTAGCTAATATTTTTTTTAGTTATATTAAAGTTACTTTTTTGGTGCATCTATTAGTAATGGATTTTTAGTCAGCCTAGAAATCAGAATGCACTTTTTTGTTTATATGACCATTAATGTTTTCACATTTTGAAATCACTCATACTTGTTCATAAAATTTGCAAAAATTAGTAGAATTGACATTTAAGGAGATGAATGAGTTTTTATTCCTTCATCAGCAAGTGGACTTTCAGGAAGGGAGAAGATTGGTCAGAGAGTCCATAGCCAAAGCCAACCAGTAAAGTGAAAGAAATGGTGGCCAGAGTGACCTAATCCTCTGGCTTCATTCTGTTCATAATAAAGCTAGCTGGACTATCAGAATTGGGGAGAGAAACAGAGGTAAAAAGAGCTGGCAGGTATGAAACTAGAGTACAAGAGAAACGGGGCAAAGGAGAATCTGGGGTCAGGCATAGAATGATGCAAATTATACTCAAAGGAAGAGTTGCATTCTGACGTTGCACCTATCGTTCAAAATTCCATGGAGGATCAGCACCTGGCTAGAGAATTTGGTGAAATAAGGGTATTAAATTGTGGTGGGCATCACTTTTGGCCATTACGCAGTCATTTGTGAGTTTTCACACATGGAAACTAAGTATCCAGACAGACAGGGGTTTAATATAGTTTTTATACCTTGTACGTCAAACTCGCTGCTGTGCCAGCTGGCTATGTGGCATGCTGGAGGACACACTGCTGTAGGTTGTCATTATACTAAGTACTTATTATGGAGTGTTGCTTCAATAAAGCCATTTGCTAAGCATATTGGGAGAGGAGCGTAGCTTAAGCAGATAACATTCTAAACTGAGTGGGTTTAGGATTCACTGTAGCTTTATATGACTCAAGATACAGCACATGAATTTTTGTGCCAGCATAACATCACAGATACTCATGTTCTGACATTTTGGGTTAGGCTACCCAGAGATGTTTAAAAAGTATATTTGAAATTGCTGTATAGCCCATCTACATTTTTAATTTCTGTGGTGATGGATATTCTAGATTTATCTACTGTAGCAGTGATCAATACAGGTAGTTGCTGGGTGAAAGAATGAGTTCCATTCGTGAGACAATTGAAATTTCTCTTTAAGTTAAAATTGTATGTAAGTTGGATCACGTACAGTTGGCCCTTGAAGTTTGCAAGGGTTAGGGGCACAGGAACCCCATGAAAGTGGAAAAATGAATCTCTCTTCTGTCTTCCCTACCCACCCAAACCCTCCAGAACCTC
Organism: Varanus komodoensis; assembly: GCF_004798865.1. Taxonomy (NCBI): domain Eukaryota; kingdom Metazoa; phylum Chordata; class Lepidosauria; order Squamata; family Varanidae; genus Varanus; species Varanus komodoensis. The sequence continues at coordinate 856,116 of NW_025335627.1, read as the reverse complement.
CTCTTTGTAGCAGGGAAATGCTGGAGAGATTTACCTCTCTAGATGGGTGGGGCAGGAAGGTGTGCTTTGGAGGCCTCTCCCCCTTCAGCTGCCTCTCTTTTTATGGTGGTGCTGTGAAGGCACTTCCTTTCCCCCCTTTCACTTCCTCTCTCTCTGTGGGGATGTTTTCAAGGCCGTCCCTCACTTCCCTTTTGCTTCCTCTCTTTCTGTAGTGATGATGATTTTCCACAGTTCTAATTACATATTGTTTGTAACTTGGATGTTATAACGTGGGGGCTCCCTGTATGTGGGCTCTATGTTGTCTTCTATATGCTGCTGAATTAAGTAGTGAGGAAAAAGCTTAATTTTGGTAGCAAACCACTACTGATGTTTGAATGTGCACATTTAGTTTGAAAGCAAGTGATGTTTGTCCTTTTTAGCCTTTGTAATTTTGTCAGGTATGCTGGGGAGTGACACCCAAACCCCTGGAAGTTGCACATCCCTGTTCTAGTGACTGAATCTGCCAAAATCTGATTACAGTAAAAATATATCTGAACCTGAAGCAGATGTACAGATGTCAAGTTCTGTCTGTATAAAAAGTGTATTTTAAGGGTTCAGATAGGTCCCTTTTTGACCTAATAGGTCACAAATGATTTTGCTGTGAATTCTGCTGTTTTCCCCAGTTGTTTTGCAATATTAGTGCTTGAGAATAATAATTCCTCTGGTGTTCTGGTAAAGTGACACATGGAAGTGTGAGGCTGGTTATTTAAAACTCTTAAAGGAGATACCATCATATTTGAGGAAACAAGCTTGCAAAAGTAGGAATGCTTCTTTGCTGTTGAGGAGTTTAAAGAACTCCTGTGAGACTTCCCCATGGGGGTACTTGTGTTTTTCAGGTGGGAGGGGAACCAGAATATAGTCAATTTCAGTTGGCTTAGAGATGGAATGGATCCTGAACTGCTAGCAAGAGTTAGCTAATTGACTGGTGTCAGCATTTCTGCTTAAACTGAAGGAGAAGCATCTGTTTGTGTAAGGTTGAATTGGTTTAATGTTTGCTCAGTCTTGAATTCTCTGCACATGAATTCCACAACTTGGAAAATCGGTTTGAAGGGGATCATCTGCAGAGAATAAAAATACAGGACTAGGACTGAGACATTCTGGGTTCTAGACCTCAGCCTTGAAGCCAACTGGATTACTTTTGTTTCAGCCCAGCCTACTTCACAGGGTTATTGCTATGGGGTTAAGATTGAGTACAGGAGGAGAATGAAGTAAGCTGCTTTGAGTTCTTTAAAAAAGAAAAAAGTTGGGGCTATAAATATAATAAAAAAACAAAATACTGGGTTTTATTGGATTGTCTGTTTTACCATCCATTTTTTGATATTTTTATTGTATTTTTATCATTTGTTTTTATGGATTGTGTAAACCACCCAGAGTACTTTTGCTATAGGATGGTATAGAAATGAAATAAATAACAATAGTAGTAGTAGTAGAAATAATAATATAGGTATAGGTATTAATGCACTTATGGTATATAAGCAATAAGGAATAACAAAAAGTATGCCAGAGACCCATATGGAACCATTTTCAGTTTGTTTGATTAAACATACATCATGTAAAATAAGACAGGAGTGCCGCAGATGTTAAAGGGTTTGCTTGTCATTTCCAAAATGCAGTAGGCATCCTTGCAGCAGTTTTAAAGCTGGCTAGGCAGCACATGCTCACCATTTCTTTAGTCAGGTTCCATGTGGTCTGCTCCCTGGTGTGCACTATATTAAATTCCAGCTGCTGAATTGGTAGTGCTGCAGATTGCATTCCATTATGCTGATATGGATGAGCATAGGCATGAACATATACCAGAGCAGGGTGGGGGGGGGAGGCAGGGAGGGCGCTGTGTGGCTGTAGCACTTGATGTAACATTAGCCTATCCTGTTGGAAGGAGAAATGCTGATGGCTTGGGCTTGGCACATCTACAGAGAGTATGTTACTCCCTAGCCCCAGAGGGTTTCTGTTGCTCACTGTTCCTGCTCAGTGAATGAGTACCGTTTGGTGCAATGTTTCCTAATCAACTCAGATAATATTTTAAAAGAATAGCTAGATCTTATTTCAGTCTATCCGTTCCTCAGTTGAATTGAAAATCCACACTGTATTCTGGTTTTCTATTAAACGCTTAGAGTCTTCTTTTTTTGTTGCAGATGAAAAAGAGAGGTTTGACCCCACTCAGTTTCAGGACTGCATTATTCAAGGTTTAAATGAAACTGGCAGTGACTTGGAAGCAGTAGCAAAATTCCTTGATGCTTCTGGAGCAAAACTTGATTATCGTCGCTATGCAGAGACACTCTTTGACATTCTGGTGGCTGGTGGAATGCTGGGTAAGTGGACTTTGGTTGACTCTTGACTTAACAAACACAAGTATATGTTAAAGTGCTTGGATCTTCACTGCTGCCTGATGATTTGGCAGTGTCATCTCAGTTGCAGTTATTTATTTATGAAATTTGTATGCCATCCAATTACCAGTGTCTCTGGATGGCTAACAGCATAAATAAATTAATGACCCACTCTGGCTGCAAATACAATATTAAAATTCAATATTAAAACATATTAAAATATTGACTAAATAAAAAGGTTTTAACCTGGCACCAAAAAACGTATAATGACGGTGCCAAGTAGACCTCTCTGGGGAGCACATTCCACAGTCGGGGCACCACCGCAGAGAAGACCCTCCTCCGGGTACTCCTCCTGACTTCTTTCACAGATGGTTCCCGAAGGAGGGCTTCTGTTGCCGATCTCGGGGTGGGGGAGGGCAAATAGGGAAAAAGGCGTTCCTTTAGGTATCCTGGTCCCAAGTCATTTAGGGCTTTATAGGTAATAACCAGCACCTTGAATTGAGCCCAGACTTTGATGGGAAGCCAGTGGAGCTGATAGAGGAATAACGCCCAGTCCCCAACAGCGTTCTGGCAGCTATTTTGAACCAGCTGAAGTATCCGGACTGTCTTCAAGGGCAGCCCCACGTAAAGCGCATTACAGAAGTCCAACTGGGAAGTAACCAATGCGTGTGTTACTGTTGCTAGGCAATCCTCCAGGTAGGGATGCAGCTGATAGTTACAGCCTCTGTACCCCTCAAAGGCAACAATATTTCACTTTAGCATATGTTTGACAGTGATGGTGAATAAATACAGAGCACTGTGGCTATGGACACCTTTAGGTAGCTGTTGGCAGCTGACAGCCCAGGATAGACCTGTTCCCTAAAATTAACCTGCCTGTGAAAGGAGGGGCTCTTAATTCTTAGCAGTGGGGATGGTCCTGGTCCACTTGACTCTGAAATCTAACTGTCTTTCACTTGCTGACGGAAAAAAACTAAATCTCAGATGATAGTAATTTCCCCTCTAACATAAATCTCAATTTATTAACAGCCCCAGGTGGTACATTGGCAGATGACATGATGCACACAGATGTCTGTGTGTTTGCTGCACAAGAAGACCTAGAAACGATGCAAGCATTTGCTCAGGTGGGTTTGTTTTCCTTGATTCCAATGGTTTGTTACGTAATAGCTTAAAAAGGTAAATGACATTTTTAAGGAGCTGCTGCTTTAGCACTTTATTTTCTGTAGTCTAATCAATAATATTTGTTTTTAGGTCTTTAACAAGTTGATCAGGCGTTACAAATACCTGGAAAAAGGATTTGAGGATGAAGTCAAAAAGGTATTGAAAGTTAGGACTAATTTTATGTCTTTCAAATACATCTGCTGTTTCTATCATTTACTAAGCTTCCTGCTGTCTTGTAATTCTGTCATGTACTTTTTTATGTGTCTACTTCCATTCTATTAATAAAAGTTACCTTTTCTGGCTTCTTGGAGAATATTGTTTCTCACAAATATTTGGCTGAGTGGCCATTTACAAACTTAATATTATAACATTGTTGATCTACCTGCTTATTTCAGAGGTGGTCTCCTATTGTTTCCGGGAATAAATTCCTCTACATCAGCCTCCCCCAAACTAGTGTCCTCTAGATGTGTTGGACTGTTTCTGTGTAGTTCTCATTCAACCCCAACTTGGCAAAAGACTGTGCTGAATGAGGATGATGAGGTTATAGTCCAACTTACCGGGAAGATACTAGGTTGGAGAAGGTTAATTTAGATACCATGGTAATGTTTATAAATTAATTTCAGTGCCTTGCTTGTTTCCAAGTGTTGTTTAATTTTTTTTCTTTTTGTAGTTGCTGCTATTCTTGAAAGGTTTTTCAGAGTCTGAGCGGAACAAATTGGCCATGCTGACGGGTATTCTTCTGGCCAATGGGACACTTAATGCATCAATTCTCAACAGCCTATATAATGAGAATCTAGTGAAAGAAGGTAACTGGAAGATTCCTTGGAACAAGCTGCTGTGAAATCAAGGCTGTATTTGGCATGCTGGGTTGTCATAGAGTGCTTAGGGCTCCATAACTTAGATTTTAATTTCACACAGCGGAAGGCTGCTTGCTCATCTCTACTGAAAACCTGTTCTGGAGGGTCCCCAGCTCTCTGGAAAAGATTGTGAAAATGTGGAGTTAGCACTCATGGGGGAAGAGGGAATTTCCTCCTTCCTGTTTCCATTGATGGAAGCAGAAAAGCTTTGTTAGATTCCTTTTATAGTATTAGCAGAGATTTTACATTTGAATTAAGCTTGAGATGGCTTCTGGGAGTCAGAAGTTTCAAATAGTAGGTTTGCATGTCATGTGAAGCTGCGCTGTGAAGAAACTACTATGTGTTGCTTGTTTGCTGAGCAACCTATGGTATTCATGGGAAATTATCAGGCTGGTAGTGACTAGTTTTTCTCCTTATTCCCCCTCAGTCCTCCTGCTGGTCCCAACATATATCACAGTTGCTTTTGCCACAAAACAATGTTCTGAGCGTCTCCGATACTCTGTTCTATTTTGGAGCTTATGTTTGGTGCTTTCATAGTATCCTAAAGTAAGCACAACCATTTGCAAGCACCTCCATATCTTCTGTATTTAATCAAGCATTACGCTAGTCCCTTCCACTTCAGTACAAAGATTGCCACCTAGAAAACATCTTTTTTTTAAAAAGCCTACTTCTTGTTACTCTAAAGCATGGGTCCTCAAACTAAGGCCCATGGGCCGGATGCGGCCTGCCTCAGAGGATTTGGACTCACTCTGAGAAAACGATCTCCAAGCGAGCAAGTTGCCGCCGCTGCCGCCTCACTGGTCCGTGCCCACCGCTGCCACCTTTCAGCTGGCCCCCTGTTGAAAAAGTTTGAGGATACCCTCTCTAAAGAGAGCACACCTGCTCCCAAAAGGGAAATGGCATGAAAAGAGTAGTATAAAATGGCCTTTGGAGTCAAGGGACCACTGGGAGTAAATCACTGTGCAGTGTTCTAAGCTTTGTTTTCTAACCAATTTCTACTCTACTGTAGCTTATGAGTGTGTAAAAAATTTCCAGTTGATGCCCCAGGGCGATCTTCATATAGCTTCAACCTTTTATTTGGTTTTTATTGTAGCTGAGTAAGTTTGTATCTATCAGTTTCAGTTAATATATGTGAAGAGTGTGTGTGTGTGTGTGTGTTCGTCATACAACTTCAGTAGAGTTATGTGTAATGTCATGAATCTTTCCTGTTAAAACACAGTCTTCAGTGATTGTGTATGAAGAGCAGGTTCATTATCATCTTATATCAGTTGGGGTCAGGACTAAGAAGGCATGTGGAAGAACAGGATTCAACATTGCCCCACTTCCCAGTAACTAACTATGGAACTCTTCATGCAGGTGTTTCAGCAGCCTTTGCGGTGAAACTGTTTAAATCATGGATAAATGAAAAAGATATTAATGCAGTGGCTGCTAGCCTTCGTAAAGTCAATATGGATAACAGGCTAATGGTAAGTAATTAAGATGGCCTCTTTGGAAATCTGAAAAATAGAATGATAATACAAGGCTCCTTGATTGCAGTTTGGAAATAATCAATATAAATGTTTCAGGAACTCTTTCCAGCCAACAAGCAAAGCCTTGAACACTTCACAAAATACTTCACTGATGCAGGATTGAAGGAACTCTCTGAATATGTCCGGAACCAGCAGTGCATAGGGGCCCGTAAAGAACTGCAGAAAGAACTGCAAGAGCAGATGTCACGTGGGGATCCATTTAAGGATGTGAGTACATTTGCCAATTTGATTCATAGCTTGTTCACATATTTAACCTCTCTTAAGATCTTACTTAGATCTTACTTTGGTGGCCTTGAAATGACCAAAGTGCCTCAAGTCAAGTAGGAAAAGTGAAAATACTTTGATTTCCAAACTGACTCTAATAATGGATCCATTTTGCTGTTACATCCTTAAAGACCTATCAAATAAGTCTGGCTAGTTCATCCTAATGTCTGTTTAAGGTAAAATATTGACATCTACAAATGGCGTTAGGAAGTACACAACCCTGGGTTCATTCTATTTTGCTAAGATCTTAAAGAGATTGCTGCAGGCATGTTATTTGTGCAAACATTAATTAAGCTTAATGTTAGGAACACAGAATGAGCAAGCACATGCACACAAATGTACTGTCAGGACTGTAAGTTTCTCACTTTCATGTAAGTAATGCAATTATATCATATTTGCATCCCACAGAAGATAGGTGCGGGATTCTCTTTGCATGAGATCTTTGAATGACTGAAGTGATTACTAGTTTAGAAGCGACTCACTGGGTTTTCTTGGGTAATCAAACCTTGGTCTGCCAGGACCATGTCCTTCATCTTTCCCGCTTCAGCATCACATGACACAAATGTTCCATGTTAGGTCCCAGTCATGCATTAACCTAATTCAGCATGATCCAACTGGGCTTTTGTGCATTCAGGTATTCATGGGGATGTATGGCACAGTCAATGTGATAAGCCACTGCTTCTCTACCAGTCATTTCTGGCTGAAGTCTTAGGACGCAGTCTTGTGAAAAGTGCTGGTATGTTGTTCAGCGTCTGCAGAAAGCCACAAATGGTGCTTGTCTGCTGGCTCAGATTACTAAGTCTGCCTTTGGTATTGTTGTGTGTGTATCAGCTGTTTGACTCCTGGACCTGTATAAAGAAAGATCTGTTTCATTAGCGAAAGGGATGTGAAAGGCTGCTCACATCAAAATCTAGGTCAAATTTATTTTCTTGATAAGCCCTCATGGCACAGCAAGCCCACTCTGCTTCCTAAAGAGTGGTGACTGCTGCAGTAGCCATTGACTGTGTCTCTGTGCTTAATGCCAACACTGTCAGCTTTGACACTCCTCTGGAAAATATATCCAAATGTCATTCTGAAATGGGGGCAGGAAAGCAAGATGCTTGTGTCTGTGCTTGGGTTGATTGTGGGTCTTGGCTTACAGCCTTGGCTGTGATGTAAATCAGCTGATTCAGGCTTGAGCCTGATATCTGAACTTGGCATTCTAGGGCAGTTTGAAATGCCTTCTCGAAGGGTGCACACCATATTCCATTATGGTGCCAAGCACTGTACTTGTGTGTGACTTCTATAAAACAAAACTGTTTCTAGGCTGAGGTAAACTGTGTTTGAAAATACAAACAAAGCTTAACAGGTATGCAAGATGGAAGCTCATAAAATTGTTTCTCCAGATCATCTTGTATGTCAAGGAAGAGATGAAGAAAAACAACATATCAGAGCAGACTGTGATAGGCATCATCTGGTCTAGTGTAATGAGCACTGTGGAGTGGAACAAAAAAGAGGAGCTAGTAGCAGAACAAGCCATCAAGCACTTGAAGGTATTTTTTGCACATTATTTGCATTCTGTGAGCCAGACCTGTTCAGCCTCGGGCCATAGTTGACCTTTTCCCAAACTGCAACTATTTTGCAATATCTTGAGTTTTGTCCTTGGTTAGATTTTTTAATTCTGAAATGTTATGGTGTCTTGTCTTAAGGCTTTGTTACTGGCATTAAGAAGTTTAAGCTAAAAAATCTTGGTTTGGCATCTTGGCCTGATCATTGTTGGACTGTAGCCCCACAAATCTCCAAAGTCACATTAAGCTCTCAGACTGAAAGAGGTCCTATCCACCATGTGCTATGAGTATATAGCATTCATTCGGTAAAATATTGGAACATGTAATGCTGTTTTGCTAGCCTTAACATGCGCAAGATGGGGTATAGAAATGAGTTCTGAATTTCCACATTAATTCTGTCTGAGATTCTCCTAGTGCTAGAAGGCTTATACTTGATGCAAAAGCGAATCTGCATAAAATGCAGATAGAATACTACAGTTAAGGCTTACATCTTTTCTTTCTGCAATTTTGAGTTTCTGGATCTGTGAAAATACTAATTCTCATTAAATGTGGTCAGTTGCTGCTACATTTAAGTTGGTGATAACTGAAAATTAAGTTTTCAGTTATGGATTCCCCATAGACTTAATTTAGAAGCTTTCTTTTGGCACTTGGACATTTGGTCGTCTTTCATATTCCTTTTTCTCTCATGAAAGACACTTTCTGGCAGCAAAACTTGAGCGTATGGGCTCTGTTCAGTAAGTTCAATGTTACAAAGATTGGGTTTGAAAACATGCTGCAAATTATCATGGGTTATCAAATCCATATCATGCATCCCGTGATAACAAGCAGGGGTTATGTTTAGGGTTCAGCAACACTCACATAACCCTAAAGAAGACCACAGGCTATGCAAGGGTTGTTGCATATGCCAAACCTAGACAATGTCTTTTGGCATTTGTTTAACCCTGGCATAACCCATGATTTCCAGCTGTGCACAACAGAACAGTCCCAAACCGGAGGTTCATATTCAAAATGGCATCTCATTGTGGTCACATCAGTATGGGTTAAATAACTCATGATGGGCAATTTTGTCATGCAAACAGTGTGAATGCATAACTCATGATATATCTTTTTTTTTTACTGGTGTGTGTCAATAATGAAGATGCTGGTTGAAAAAGAACTGGTTAGATGGTGCCAGTAAAGCAGTTGTGTCCAGTTTACAGTCAGGAGATACAAGCTAGCAACTCAGTAGTTACATGGATTGGCAGGTTTCAGCCTAGTTTATTTAGAGGTAGCAAAATACTTTTGACTATCAGGAGGTGGGGATTTGGGCAGTCTCAGTGATTGCCCAAGTCCTTTGGGTTGCCTGTTAAGAATTCTGTGTGTGAAATACATTATGGTTTGGCATTTTGTCGAGCCCAGCCCACATCCTGGTGCCCAAACGCATGAGTCTGCAAAAGTACCTCAGACTTGCTTGCTTCTTGCCATGTGCGTCATGGCTCAGCACCCCAAAGTTGTGTCATTTTGTCTGACCTGGTCCACTGGTGTGGGGCTGCATGGCACAAACTTGAAGGTCTTCAGGGGCTTATTTGCAGATCACTGATGGTTTGGTATTGCTAATCAATTTATCGCTGCTATATAGGAAAGCTGACATGTCACTAGTAGAATAGTGTACCAGACCCTCCGTTTCCTAAACTTTTTGCTCAAACTTTTTTGAGATTTCCCATTTCAAAATGAAGCAGCAAACAACCTACAGTATTTTCTTAGGAGGATGTTTACATGTCTTTAAGTTGCGACTTTCATGCCTATAATTGTTCTTGTAATCTTTACAGCAATACAGCCCTCTTCTTGCTGCCTTTACAACCCAAGGTCAGTCTGAACTGACTCTGTTGCTCAAGATTCAGGAGTACTGTTATGACAACATCCACTTCATGAAAGCCTTCCAGAAAATAGTGGTGCTCTTCTACAAAGGTAATTGAATAGGCAGGTGGGCTTAACTCAAGATTTTAGAGTTTGACTCAGGCCTGGAAATAGGTTGGCAACTAGATGGAAAAGAACCGACATACAAGTCACGTTGGTCAGTCCCTTGCTGCCTAACAATCCCTAAGAATCTTGCTGCCTTACTTTGGTCCAGCTGAAGTTTCCAGACCTTTTCCAAGGCAGTCCTATGTGCAAAGCATTGTACTAATACAGATTACCAAGAATGGAATAACCAAGAATGGATAATTGTAGCCAGGCTATCTCTATGCAGGTTAAGTCACAACATGACTAAGATTCCCCACTTGTGTTTATGACCTTTCTTGAACAAGTTCAGCACTTTCCCTCAGTTTGTTAACATATGAGGAATGTTCTCACTTTGGCATCTTCCTTGTGGAATGGGGAACAAGATGGTCCTGCTGGAGGTGCAGCTGTACAGATTCCCTCTGTACAGCTGAGTGGAGGGATTGGGAGGCTGTAGAAGAAAAACAAAAGCAGGGCAGTTGCCTGCCTGCCCTTGCTCCAGCTGGGGCCTTCAGAGCACCCCGACTTAGTTTTTTGATTCATACATTATAGGACAAAAGCCATGTTGCTCAGTGGCAACTAAAAGATTTTTCCTGAAAAGCCTTGCAAAACTAGATTTTCAAAAATTGCAGTTCTTTATGCAGTAACCAAGGACATGGTTGAGGAGCAAAGATGATGATGACCAGGGACAACTTCACTCTTACTGTTGCACCAGTTTGCTTGGTTATTTACTGGCAATTTTATATTCTATACTAAGTTATCCACTTGAAGACATTCTTGCTTTACAGTGAAATATTTAATTCCAGTGCAGTGGGGGAAAAAACACATAAATAGATGATAAAATCAGGACATAATGAAGCACTTTGAAATAGTGAAATGGTGTCACATGTTACCTAGTTGTAATTCCTCCAGCAGCCTTGTAAGAAAATCAGTATTACTGCCCCAGTACTGACAGTGGGCAGAGGAGCAGACAGAGTGGCTTGCTTAAGATGATGCAATAAAAGCGTGGCAGAAGCAGAATTTGAATGAAGCAATACATGATTGTAACTCAGTTGGTTAATTATATGTTGCCCTAGACAGTGAGGAAGCTTAAGCATTATGCTATAGTTTTTTAAAGGATTAGCCAATAGTTTTAAGATGTACCTCCCAATTTAGCTTTATTTGACATGTTAACATTCTTCTCCTGAAGACATGTATTGTCTTTATGGGAAACTATAGCGCTCATTCCAGAGTATTTGCATTCAAGCACTTCTATACTAGAAAAATGCACAAGGAAGTTTGCTGTTCATTTGCCAAGCTATACTGAATGAAATGCTAAATAGGCTTCATGCCCTTTGTGTTCAACAGCTGAGGTGCTAAGTGAAGAACCCATCCTGAAATGGTATAAAGATGCACACATTGCCAAAGGAAAGAGTGTCTTTCTGGAACAAATGAAAAAGTTTGTAGAGTGGCTCAAGAATGCTGAGGAAGGTAAGTAAACACCAAGTTATTTAACCATTGTTATTAGAAACTAGAATTTCACAAAGTATTGTCATAATGAAATACTTTTTTTGTTGCAGAGTCCGAATCTGAAACTGAAGAAGGTGACTAAGTTGTCAAGCTGTCAACAGTAAAGCAAACAGGAGCTGTAGATAAAACGTCATGTCTTGTGTCCTTCTGATTCTTACATCCTACCTCCCTGTATCAACCATGATATAAGGGCTCTCATGGCAAATTTATGTTTGTGTTTTCTACGGTCATTAGAGAACACTGGAATTAGGTTTTTAAAACCATGTGTTAGTAGCTTACAGGAGCGCTAGATTTGATTCTAACATTGCATTAGTCCTTTCAGTTACATTCTACCTCCTGTATTTTCTACTGTAACATAATTTAAGGCCTTCCACAACTTAAATTCATTTTACCCTGGGTTTTCTATAAAAGTTTACAAGTAGACATGATTTGGAAAATGACATTTGTTATAAAAATTCTGTTTGCAAATTAAACTGTACAAGTATCCAAAGTCAAGAGGCCATACTTGTGTGATTTTGTGTGAAAGATACCAGATGCAGGCAAGAGTCACAGATTGCTAAATCAACACATTATCAGCTTCCTGGTTCTGGTATTCTTGTACAGTCTTAGGCAGGACCTAAATCTGTATTGTCTTGCACAGAGTTAAGAGCTACTTTGCTTCCCCATTCCTCTTGGTGGAAATAGACTGAAGTAATTTAGATTCAGTGTCTGAATGATCAGATCCAACCGCCTTGTAGAGACTAGTTTTTACAGTAAACAATGGCTATAGTGGGCTAGAGTACATTTTCTGACAATTCTAGCTAAAATATGTAAAACTGTCAGAACTAACATTTGCATTTAGATGCACCCCGAGGTTTTATATTCCAAAACTGCTCTTATAAGTTCATACAGTTGTTTTCATGGTAATAGGCTATATGCTCTGGGATGTCAGGTTGATGAGATTATAATAGACCCTCTTAGTTGTGTGAAATGATATTCTTCTAGGATACTTCTCCCACTGAAGAGGGAGGGGAATAAACTGGGTACATAACACACATCCTGTATGCCTGCATATGGCTAAGGTTATTGTGTAGACGTGGCCTCTCAATCCCAAGGCTGCTCTGTACCCTGTGTATATGTGATAAAGAACGATCATCTAACAGATTGCAAACAGCGGATGTGAAAAAATAGGCTATCAGTTCTGTGTGTGTGCAAGCAAAGCAGCTGTGTGAATAATGCCTGGCTGTGTGGCAGATGCCCTCTCCTTTGGTTTTACCATTTCAAGATGGGGCTTTTGCCTCTAGCTTGGCATATCTGTTTGAGCTACTGTCAACCTGCACTGACTCCTTACAACATAAAAGTAATCCAGTGCAATACAAGCATGAGATGAAGGAATGGCCTCTTAATGTTCTAGAACATCCTTTCCCAACCAGTTGACTGTTTGGATCAACTCCCATCCTTCAACAGAGACAGCAGGAATGTTAAGCAGTGTGATACCTGCCTGCTCTTCTTAATCTTTCAAGATTGCCTCTGGGTCATCATAGGAGTATTCTAAGCTGCTGTGGCTCAAGGACTTTGCATTGCAGCTGCTTAATTTTTCTTCTTTTAAAGGATGCAGATGCCAGAGATGCTAAAGGGAACTGATTAAATCTATCATGGGATCCAGTAGGTGTTGGAGAGGCTTCCTCTTTTCATCAAGCTCACAGGCTATTGTAAATAGTCCGGGCTGCAATAGTGAACACTTGGTTCTTGGTGGTAGTTTGCCACCTTCTTAAGAGCTGTGTACCTCGGCTACATTTCTGCCCTGCAACTTTTAAAATAAATTCCAGGAGTTATTTTGAAAAAAAATCAGCAAGCCAAATGAATTTTCCAATTGCCAGGAGGGTATTAAGGATGTAAAAAGCCAGCCCTGTCTTCAAAGCTAATGGGTTACTTTGTCCAGACTGAGGGTCAAGAACTCTTACCATCTTATTTCAGTAAAGAGTAGTTTGCCTTTCCTGCTAGATAACTTAGGAGGATTGAGTAGTAATTTGACAGCCATTTTAAGGTTCCATTTTTCCAGGCTTTCCTCCAAAGATGAGGGTGTTTGAAGCTATCCACCCAGTTTCCAAAATGAGCTGCTCATTGCTATAGCCTCAACTATTGCCCAATTTTCCAGCTTTCCCAAACAGTATTGTTGCTCCTGAACATTGTGAGTCCATGCTAATTTCCAGCTTTCTATTGGTGTAGCAAGGATGGTAAAAAATAGGATGAAGCCGCTGCAGGGAATCTCCTCCTGAGAGTTTTATCAGCCTTTTCTAAGCACCAGCAGGAGGGTAGAATTTTGAGGGATTGTGGGAAGGATCCTGAAACTATTACAGGAAATATCTAAATGAACTAGGGAATAGTTTGGTTCTAGTAGGTGCTACAGAGGCCTGGGACCGAATTCCTCCCATATATTCCTTCTGATATAATTAGTATTAATCCTTTCCCGGCTAGATAAGCACGGAGCTATAGTTTAGTCTCGCTTTTTCTATATGATACTGCAAGCCCAGTGCTAATGAAGATAAATTTTTGACAACAGCAATGCTTGAGGAAGAGGAAACAGAAGTGTATAGTTTGAAGATTGACTTGGTTAAGGGTCAAATACCTGGTGGAAGGTCAAACCTGCACTATTACATGGGGTGGTTAGAGCATGGGTCCTCAAACTACCAGCCCGTGGAACGCATCTGGCCCGCCATAGTATTCCATCCAGCCCACACACACACACACACTTGCTGTGCAGGCAGGGAGGTGGTGCTTGCTTGCTTGCTTGCTCAGAGATGGTTTTGGACTAGCTGGGAGATCTCAGCTAGCTGGGAGCGAGCCACTGCCGCCTTGCACGCACACCAAACAGCACCTCCCCAGCCCTTGATTGTCAACCATGATCAACCGCAGCCTTTCAACTGGCCCCCTACTGAAAAAGTTTGAGGATCACTGGGTTAAAGGGTGGGACACTACTACAATGCCAGTAACAAGTGCAAACACAAACACTCTCCTGTCTTTGTCTCCAACTGCACTTAAAGCAGAATCGCCTGCCATCCCAAATTTTTGGCTGTGGGCAGGGTTGTTGTGGTTTTAAACCAGAAGAGGTAAGGCCTAGGACTGCCTTGTCATAGATAATATTGCATAAGAAAATACTGTCAAAATAAGGGTAAGTTATTAAAATAATATTGACAAAATTTTTATTGCAAAAGCTAGGTCAATGGATTGAACAAGACAATTGAAAGAAATTTACAAAGCTAATTTACAAAATAAATATTTAAAAAACTTATTTGCTTTTTTGACTGACACAGTCTTTAATCTTCTGCAGAACTGCAGTTATTTAATGCTTCCCCTTTAATGAGGAAAAGAAGGGATGTTTCAAGGCTTCTGCAAGTGTGATCCGTTTAGCAGGGTCATACTCCAACATTTTATGTATAAGATCGAAGAGCTGTTCATGATCAGCATCATGGCATTGCATGAATTCCTGGGGATGAAAGGAAGAAAACAGGTTAGCACTCTCATACTCTAAATAAAGAAGGGGAGTGGGAATTTTCTGTATGTACTTGGCAATCGATGACATCACTTACCTTCAGTGGCTTACATCGCCTTGAAACGTATCTGCCAGCAGAACTATGTTCATCCCAATCCAACTGGTCATGGCGGAAGTACTTCTGTTTTCTACACAAGTACAAAGTTAAATTTCGTCAGGGAAGCTTTCAAAGTGACAAATGCATTTATAAATCTAAGTATGACCAAATTGACATTTGAGTTCGATTTCCCACCAACAGGCAACAGACCGCTACATGAACACTGCATTTTCAGACTGCTCTATCTCAGCTGTCATATAGTTTGTATGTGACTTTGAAAATATAATGGAAAAACTATGGTGAAAAGCAGTATGTCTTTGTTTACATAATTGGGCAAAGTTAAATGTGTGTAAAAACACTAGACACTTGGTCTGATGCCAAAATCTCCAAACCCTGTAAAAAGATTTAAGTGATGTTTCCAAAAGTCACTGCCACTCTCCAACTTGCTCCAAAACACATGCTCATAAAGGTCTATTACCATGTGACTTGATCTGTATAAGCCCTGTTCTGCAAGTATCTGAACGTGCTATCTGTACATAATAGCATGATTGGTCATTGAAAGAAACCAGTTCCACCCAATAGTCCCCACAGAACCAGATGATGTGGCTAAGCATTTTAAGCCCAACAGCAACCAGAATCAGAAAAAAGAATCAGGCAAGCCTACTAGTATTACCTGATCCCTGGAAGATAATGATGGCATTATTCCTTTGGGAATGAAGGGAAGCTTTAGAACAACTGTTTACCTTGTTTTCTGGACCATATGGGCTGGCAGTGGCCCCAGTATCTTTTCCATCATTGCCAGATGCTCCTTACTATCGTGTGTCTAAAAAAGAAAAACAAAATCTTAAACGACCTTATCTGGATTTTTTCGAGTACAGTGGTATCTTGACTCACGAATGCCTCAGTTCATAAACCAGGTCGCGAACAGACATTCAGAAAAATCTTGCCTCAGTTCGCGAACTCCACATTTGGTGATGACCACAATGTGGCCGTGTTGCCGTACGAGCATGATCGCAGCCATCTCCACCCCCCGCCCCCAGCATGATCGTTACTGCACGATTGTGGTTTGGACTCCCTCCAAACAATAACCTCCCCCCCCACCTAGGTTAGTGTTCTCTACTGTATTTTGTTATTCTTTGTTACTTTGTTTAAATTTTGTGATAAAATATTTACAGTACAGATTAACATTTACATTGAATCTTATGGGGAAATGTGACTTGGCTCACAACCAATTCCAGTTGCAGCCAGAGTCGTGGAACAGATTAAGTTTGTGAGCTGAGGTACCACTGTATATGTTGTATTCTGGTTTCTTGGGCATCTGCAGCTTTGAGGAAAAAAATTTTTGGTAAGGAGAACTGAAGAGAACCTGTTTCTGGTCAACTAATACAATAGCTCACTCTTTACCCTAGTGAGGTTCTACTACCATTAGACAGACATACGCTGTGCACAACAACCAGGGCTCTGAAGATCCGCATGTGTGATGTACAGACACCATGCAGAATAATAAACTTATCAGTTTCCAAAGCAATGTTTGCTTGCCTTGAGGGTCCAACATCCTGCTGCAGATTTGAGAAGCTAAAATGCTTCACATAACAATCTGAAGTTAAAAGGTACATATTCTATTCTGGTTCATTCGATACCATCGATCATGGTATCCTTCTGGATAGACTTGCGGGATTGGGGGTTGGAGGCAC